>NC_081346.1:43254244-43292357 GCF_029784015.1 Lycium ferocissimum
TTTTCCCCTTGAATGGGATAGTAAGTGTCATGAAGAGACCAATTGTGGTCTATGTTGTCTTGATTGTAGACTTAAGAGTTCAAGAAGTAGACGTTGGACGATTAGATATGCTTCAAGGTATGTTAAGGTTGTCCCTTTTATTCTTTTGGCATGATCCTTATTATCTGAATGAACAAGTGAGCCTGCGAGTTTCAAAGACTTTATTCCTAGATGTTACAGGATTCATCGTATCTGTTACAACCCGTACTTTTGGAGAAGCCCTTATCAAGTTTGAACATAAGTATGTTGAACTGTGGTTAAGTAAAACAACTTTGGATGCAGAGTTTCGTTAAGTGTTAGTTGTTTTAATTGCAAACACTGGAGTGATATGCGCCTATCCTATGGTTATGAGGGTTTAAGATCACGTATGAGAAGTATCAAAAGGATTGGAGGTCGAACGTGCGAAAAATGAAAATTTGGACGAACTGGCAAAAATTGCCTTACGCGTTCGCAATAGAGCCTCGCATTCGCGATGGACATGAAACTTCCAGACCATCGCGTTCGCGGGAGGCCCTCGCGTTCGCGAAGGTCAATCATTATGTCGGTTTCCACCAACTTCAACACCCTATATAAGGGGCAAGACCCCTCTTTTTCACTCATAATATTTCCCAAAAAGCTCAGCAAACATATGGGTGTGTGTATGTGTCATAAAAGTGAGAGATTAGAGTGATTTCAAGTAGCAGAGTATTAATCGAGGCCCGAGTAATGTATAGTTGTGACTGTAATATCGTTTTGCGATGGATTTTGGCTTGGATTCAAAGCAGATATTGAAGATATTGCTGTTTTAGTAAGCATAAGGTATGAATCCCTCCTTATTAATATCGCTTTAAGTTTATTTATGAAATAGGGCTATTAAATGGTGTTATAATGAATTATTGGTTGAGAAATGCAATAAACATCGTATGGGATATTTATGAAGTATTCTGATATTGATGATGATGTTGTTGATGTTAGTGTTGTTATTGTTGGTTATTGATATTGTGACTTCGGGCTAGAGATATATAAACGGGGGGAATCTTTAAATTTCGCATTCTAAGAGGATTTAATTTGAAGGCTTAAGACAAGCCTATGATGATGAGCCTAACAATAGTATGAATGATTTTATATGTAGATTATGAGACTATGAATGATCTTATGTAGATTGCAAGGCAGAAAGTAGGTTGGAAAGTCGAAGAATAAGCTTCAGGTATGTTAAGGCTGTCCTTTCTTTCATTTTGACATGATCTATGACAAGTGCGAAAAGCGATATCCATAATGAATCTACTCCTAGATGTAGGGGTTCACATTCTTGTGTTGGTATTGGTATTGTTCATATCCCGAATTCCTTGACTTCTTAATCTCGAAGGGGCATCCATAAGTTGTATGTTTCCATAATGGTGTCCAATCCCGAAGGGAACGGCCATAAGCTCCTATGTCCATATGTTATCTTCATGTTTAAGTCCCGAAGGGGACGTTCATAAGAATTCCTTGTTAATGCACCTCATGTTAATGTTAAGTCTCGAAGGAGACGAATGGTTATAGGAAGAAGTTCCTAGTACGAGTAAGAGTTGCTCCAAAGGGAGTTTCCGAGTCTTATGAGTCGCATATGCATTTGCATACCTATTTATCTATGTACATATGTATCGCATGATTTTATGGGGAAAGGGAAAGGGCTATGGCGTTATATACGCACACCACCTGATCAGCTGGTATATGATGATTGAGATGCCCGAAGGGGCTGCCCGATGGGGCGAAGCTCGAAGGAGCGAATGGGTTACATGTTTTCAAAAGTACATTATGCTATTATGCCGAAGGGGCTACGAGCAAGGCGAAGGCATGCATTATATTATATATATACTCATGATGCATCAAAAGTTCATATGCATATGCATGATTCGTAGTGCTGGTCACAAGTACAGATTGAGTTTGTTACTCTTTTATCATTCGAGTTGAGATATATTGTTTCAGTTCTGCCTTACATACTCGGTACATTTATTCGTATTGACGTCCCTTTGCCTGGGGGGGCTGCGTTTCATGCCACGCAGGTGTATACAGATGAGTAGAAGACATTTGCTATAGGAAATTCCCAGTCTATCAGCTGGATTGGTGAGCTCCATCTCTGTTCGGAGTGTTGCCGAGTCAGAGTACTTATGTATGTCCTTGAGTCAGATGCATTACGGGTATGCTAGGGCCCTGGCTCAACTTATGTTATGGTATCTCGTGTATGTTAGAGACTTTTGCAGACAGTGTCCTGTGGATAGTGCGTCAAGATGTCGACAGTTGTGTAAAGCGACCATATAGGTCGATGTGTTTATATGCTTTGTTTTTAAAACTTTATTTTATTTTATTGTGACTAAAGGTTTTCTTTGAATTAACGATAAGGGAGAAGTCCCTGATTTGATGAATGAGTTTTATTGAAAAGTTTTTTTTTTAATGTTTTACTTGACGGAAGCGACATTTCGTAAATTAAAGGTTCACAAGAAGTTGTGAATTATGGATAGAATGGTAGTATGGCACTCAGCCGAGCAGGGTCTTGGGTGTCAGTAGCAGCCCTCCGATTTGGGTCGTGACAGTATCCTTGATTCCTTCTGCTCATGTCCATGACTTCTAGAGATCTGTTGCTAACTAGAGTAATCCAGAGTATTTCTTTCATGAGTCTTTCATGCATTATATATATATATATATACACACACACACATTATGTACAACTATTTTCTTACACTGTCCCTATATGGCCGGGCAGCACCACTATGGTAGGCAGCATATGGATGATGATGTATGATTTCACCGTGCCTATATGGCCGGGCAGCACCACTAGTGGGCGACGTGAGATGATTACCGTCCCGGACGCTGGATGGCCGGATGCGGGATAGGGATGATGACACGTACCTATATGGTCGGGCAGTTTACTATATATGTATTCAGATGTATATTATTTTTACAGAGTGCATGCATATGATACACCACAGAGGTATCATCAGTCATACAGATGCATTTAGACAGTCAGTTTAATTGTGGGTTTCAGATTCCTTTCATGATTCTTATTTATATATGTCACTCTTATGCCTTGCATACTCAGTACATTGTCCGTACTGACTCCCCTATTGCTCGGCGGGCTGCGTTCATGCCCGCAGGTTTAGGTAGACAGAGAGGTGATCCAGTGTTACACCTCGCACTTTTAGAGCATGAGCACACCACGTATTTCACCTTACTAATGGAGTATCGGAGACGTCCTATGAAGTTTTGAAAGGTACAAGCCATGAGAAGTATGTAACAATGAAGTAAAGGATGAATTACGATCTCGTAAGTCGTAACCGGGAAGGAAAACCTTGGAACCAAAGGATATGCAGTATCTCAAGGATATTAGTAAAAACATAGTTATGAAGGTTAAGACTGGAGGTCGAACACTCCATAGGAGTCTAACGAATTTCGGTGTCATCATTGATTAATGAGCCTAGGGGACTGTTAGTTATGAAAGGAAGAGGTTATCAATAAAGAAAACATACGAATTATATACCGATATGTGTAAACATTTGACTTAGTACAAGAATCCGGTTAGCAAAAAGTAAATAAGTTAAACCATTCGATGAAAAGAACTCCTGCATTATATGGAATAGAGGAGTTGAAGGATCGCTAAAGTCGGCCAAATGACTATCAAAGACGGTTAATACTCGAATTTTATTGGTATATGAGTACATCCTTTAAAAGGGGGGAAGAACAAATTCAGTTCTAAGATGAACTACAATATTCCAAAGTTCAAAAGAGGGAAATGTACTGGCTTGACGAAGCCAAAATTCGAGATGAACCGATATATCAAGAATGTGCCAAAGAAAAGTGAGAATGGACTAAATGCAAGTATATTACGAGACAAATGTGGAAAAGGAGGCGTGACAAGATGATGAAGGTTTACCGAATCAAAGAGAATAAGTTTCGTCAGTGCGATACGTTGTGTCTCGGGCGATGATTCGAATCACTCACACCGAAGAAATTTTGGTTACAACTAAATATGCAGTAACGTACTTTAAAAGGTAACAGGAGGAGTAAGAAGGGCCTGCAAGCTGACCAGGAATAAATATAAGGGACAATCGGGATTATTAAAAAGAATTTGTAGCACTAGAAGAGATGAAAGCTTTAAAAGAGGAATATTTATAGGAAGTTCAATGATCTTTAAAGGAAAGGAAGATAGTGTGCCTATGGATAGCAAGACAGCAGTACCGCCTAAGATTAGAAAGTACCTCATACGTTGTGAAATTCCAAGTCGCTGATTGTATCAATTGTGAGAGTGTATGGCATAGAACCATATAAACAATCGCCAATAGAGTGGTGCAAGGTCGACGAGTACAAAAAGGGATAATCTAAAGTAGCACCATAGAAGAAAGTAAGGAAAGGTGTCATATCTAAATAGGAGAGGTTATCTACTAGTAAAGAAATAAGGAGCAAGGCAAAAGAGTACAACAATTAAGGGTACTCACAGATCGGCAGGGAGCAGTAGCAATCATGAGTTAAGACCGTTTTAATGGCAACAGGTCCCAGGACGGTAGCTAAATATCAGTTGACCACTGATACATATATAAGGACATGAGGATATGGAACTAATGAACGAGTTCAACAAATAATTGGGAGAATATGAAAGAAGACTAATGAGCCCATAGTGTAAGAGCATGGAGATCAGGAACTAAAGGAGGACAACCATTTCAAGAAACTAATGAAAGCGTCGTAAGCTCGCAAGCTACAACATTCGAGGACGAATGTTTCTAAGGGGGGAAGGATGTTACACCTCTCACTTTTAGAGCATGAGCACACCACGTATTTCACCGTATTAATGGAGTATCGGAGACGTCCCATAATGTTTTGAAAGGTACAAGCCATGGGAAGTACGTAATAATGAAGTAAAAGATGAATTACGATCTCATAAGTCGTAACCGGGAAGGACAACCTTAGAACCAAAGGATATGACCATTATCAAGTATGATTAATGATAAATACCATGTATGGAGAGTTTCAGAGGATTCCGAGATCAAACAAATCGAAGAAAATAAGTTTGTCAAAAATTTGGAAAAAAATTGGCAGAATTTTGGGTCAAATTTGGAGGGATATATCTCCCGGTATATCAGGAATTTTGAGGTGTTTCAATAACCTAAAATGATATTCGTCGAATTTTCCAACGCAACAAACCGTTCGTCGATACAATATTGGAGTAGGGAGTTATGGGCATTTTAAAACGGACTGTCAGAAGCCCGCGAACCTACGCAGAAATTCTAGAAACCACTTAAAAAGGCCCAATAATTTCGGCCAATTAGCCCAAAACCGAATTGGACTACTATATATATACGCCTTAAGTCATCTAACTCATCAATTTCTCACCATCTCTCACCTCCACACCTCTCTAGAATCTCCCACAACATTCATCCAATCTCCAAACGTCTCTAAACTTATCCCAAATCCTCTAGAACCTTCTTCCAATTTCTACAGCATGCACATATATTCCTACAAGTCTATATGACAATTTTGGGTCATTTTTATCAAGTCCTAGTAATTCCTAGAAACTTCTCCAAATATATTCCAACATATTTCCAAGCCCAAACCAAGGATCAACGTGAAGATTAAAGTGGTTAAGGGTTTCCAAGGGAGGTCTACACTTGTCTCCCCTTCTTGAAGATGTTGGGGTGAGTATTTTTAAGGTGGAGAAACCATGGAATTGAAGTGTTCTTGAATTTTGAGATAAGATTTCATATTAGTTTCATGTTTATGAGTTTGTTTGGTAATTATGTTAAGATTTGAGGAGAAGGAAATTGCAGGAAAAGTTCAAATATGCAATTGATGATATTTTGAGTTGTGAATTAACTTGAGTTATAATTATTGGTATGTTTTGAGCATAATCTTGTTATGAGGGATGATAATGATGTTAAGGAATTCTTGTATACGAGTACATAAGGGGTTGTATGAAGTTGTTGTTATGGATTAATTATGAAAAGAAGTTTTGGGATTGAATTGAGTGTAATTTGAATGTAATATTTTGATTATGGAATTGTTGATGTTTTATTGTGCTTTGACAGTTGTTTTGAAGATTGGAGGGAGTAGAAGATATTGGGGAGATGCTGCCCGAATTTTGGCAGTTTCTAAAGGGGTTTAATTTGGAGGCTTAAGATAAGCATATGACGATAAGCCTAACAATATCATGAATTCTCTTGAATGTAGATTACGAGCTTAGGAGGACAAGCGTTAAGTAGTTAAAGTTAAGGCGACCAAAAAGGTATGTTAAGGCTAAACCCTTTCTTTCAAAAGGCATGATTCCTATGTTATGATTCCATATATGCTTCCATAACCTTCTTACTTCCAAAAGTTAGAAGTTCATGATTCGTAAAAACTTCTTATGATACTAAAGATGAGATGTTTTATATGATGAACATGATGATGATGATTTTAATTCTAGAAATTCCAAAGCTTATGATTTTAATGCTATTATGAGATTATTGAGCTTATTTCATGATTTTCTCGATTTTATTCATTGTTGATGATCTCACCTTATGTTACTTGTTCCTTCTAGGTGAGATACAGCGATGATGATTGTTCCATAATTTAAATCGGAGGTTACCGACCTTACGTCACTCCGATAGAGGCGTAACTTTTATTTGGGTTCTCATGCATGCTACTTATATATATATATATATAACGCCTCACCTTTCCCCATATCCCCTATATATATATATATATATATATATATATATATATATATATATATATATATATATATATAGGGGATATGGGGAAAGGTGAGCGTTATATACACATAACCTTTGATTAGTTGGTATACTATGATATCGTCCCGGACGCGGGATATATGGGTAAATGGATCGGGCTGCACGTTCCGCAGCAATATAATACATTTATGGATTGGGCTGCACGTTCCGCAGCAATATAATATATTTATGGATTGGGCTACATAGCACTATTATATTATATATGTATATGAGGAATGTTTTCTTTTGAAAGCTTAGCATGCATGGTTTTCGCCTTATGAGGCAATCAGATGTACAGGTTATCTTTATCTCCTGTTATGTTCTATATTTCTTATTATGTTGTTATTAATGCCTTACATACTCAGTACACTATTCGTACTGACGTCCCTTCTTGTGGATGCTGCGTTCATGCCCGCAGGTAGACGGATCTGACCCATTGGAGCTTCATCAGCGAAATCTCAGGAGCGCTCCACTTACTTCGGAACTGCAGTCTATTGATATCGGTCTTCATGGTCACTTGTATTCTATGTAGAGCCTCGTAGACATGTATGTACAGTTAGATGTATGTACAGTTAGACGTTTCATAACCCTACCGGTTCATATCGTTGTGTAACATTTTAGTGGCCTTGACGGCTGGTGATGATGGCCATAATTGTTGAAGATTATACAGAGATGTGCCGTTATGTTGCGATATGTGTCCTTGCAGATTATGATATCCATGAGCTATCTTTATGGTCCACCCAAAAATGTTTATGAGATTTATGTTTAGAGGTGCTCGGTGTGTTAGCTCCGGGTGCCCGTCATGGCCCTCTGGTTGGGTCGTGACATCCAACTCAGTAGGACTCCCATCCAGCGATGATTAGTGCACTCCACTTGGTCTGGAGCAATAGTTCATTTTGGTATTCTACTTTTGAGATATAGATATACATATGGGTATGACGGGGCCCTGTCCTGTCATTTCTACAGCTTTTATTCCAGTAGAGGTCTGTAAACAGTTATGTGTAGATGACTTGTGATGGAGCCCTGTCGGCTCCTATTCTTTTGTGTACAGTTCGCATGGCAGCCTAGTCGGCTTGCATTGTTGCCTTCAGTATATATATATATATATACATATGCTCAGTTCTTGATTTTATCCTTTCATGAGTTAGTTTAATCCAGATTGAGTTGCTCATGGGCCCTTAATATGTATTATTATCCAGATATGAATGAGTATAGGGTTGTTTGGTCACTAGTGATCAGGCACTCGTCGCAGCTCATCGGTTTGGGTCATGACACAGGGAATCTAGATTCCCTTTTAAAGGTTCTTTAGAATCAGTAAAGTTCATTATTTCCATAGCAGCACTCAAAATCTAGACACCAAATCCTTTTAAGAAAGACGTTCAATAAGCCAGTTGCAAAAGAGTTTAAAAAAAAATCATTTTTTTTGCAATACTACTTGGCAGGTGGCAGGTTTTAAAATATAGCAGTCTTAAAGATGTGATAATAGGTTTATTATAAATAAGACAAGTAAATATTAACCTTAGACATCTTCTAAGTCAAGGTAGGTAGACTTCACAGAATCAAACAAGACATATTTCAGAATACTTTAAGCCATTCATGATCAGATTTTAATCACTAGAAATAAATGGAAAGAAAACCATCTCATTTTAACCTTAGACAGTTTTAGACAAGAAATGGAAACATACACATTTAGAACCCTTTTTCTGAGATAAAAAAAAAAAAAAAAAACCTTGAAAACTTTGGAAACATATTTTCATAAACTTTGAATTATGTCAAACAAACCTTGACTCATATTCTTAATACCAGAGCCCAAACAACTAAGGTATTCAGCTTCAAGACCTTAAAAGGATCTACACCTAACCAGAAATCCTCAAATTTTAATGAAACAATAATAGCATGACTAGAACTAGAGAGAAACATGCTTCAACAATTTTCAATAAAAATACAAATCTTGATAGAGATTCATAAATCCAGTCTTTATCTTAGAAATTTCAATGTAACAGTGAGCTACAACCTAAAACAGACCCTTCTTCACAACTTTTGACTATTTAAACATCAATATCTTTTAGTCAACTCTAGAAACTACCAAAATAACAATATTATAACATAGACAGCTTACTCAACAACTCATAAGCAAGTTGTAACCTGTGGAACTGGATAATGCGACATAAGAAAAACCATTCCCTATATTCTTTAATCATTTTAAGTAACAACATCATCTAATCAACACTAGAATCCCCTGAATCTCCATAATATCAACACCATCACATCATAATCAAATTTAATATCTATGAAAACAGTAATCAAAACAACGTCAAACAATCATAAACACATACTAATACATGTAAGTAAACTAGAATAGGATATAAATAGGATAGAATAGAGATATTACTTTTTTAGGGGGCAACCTAAAGATAAAAATGTGGGATTAGGTCAACAAATCAACACCAACACTCAAATCGTCAAAACAGCCATTGGTTATTGATTTTGTGGTATGGTATTATATTTTTTCGAAGTAATAATAATAGTATATTAATGATAAGATTTGTATGCTACATAGTATATAGTAGCAAAATTTTGAAAATCTGTGTAATTATCCAAACCCTTGCTATTTTTAGAAAAAATTTCGGACCACTCAAATGTCACAAACATCATCCATTTATAGAAATGGAAATCTCCACCCTAGGGACAAAAATAACCAAAATAAAATTCAGATTTCCCCCCAATTTCAACAAACCCTATTCGATTATTTCAAAATCAAGTAAAGACAAAAGGAATTTTATCCAAATCATACCAATTGCAAAATCATGCGTGATAGTACACCAAAGGGACAAAAACAAACCCAAATCAGTGCACAAAAATAACAAAAATCACAAATCGTGCGCCTAATTGCATAAACAAACAAATTGTACCCGAAAATTAATCCAAAAAGGACCGTTGTAAATCAATCCAAACCTTACACGTCGTGCAAACCAGTACAAAGGATGAATTTATGGCCAGGTGTCGAGCAAATCACCACAACACCATCTGTCATGTGCGGTGTGGTGGCACCAGATGGCTAAGAGCTCAAGGCTCCGCCTAGGGCATCCCACACCACAAGAGATGGTGGGGAAATACCCAACAATTGCCAAAAATGGTGGAGGGATAGTGGCTAGTAGTGGAAACCCTAGCGCCGCCATCAACTTCTCTCAAAGAGAGAGAAAGGGATCGTTTAGGGCAAACAAAAATGACGCATAAAAAAGATGAGAGCTAAATATTGGGGGGGGGGGGGGGGGGGGGGTAAGTATATTATTTACCCCCTCCCTTTATAAAATATAACACATAGTTTAAGTTAATTAGCTTAAAACGCCCTCTAAAATACGAGCCCAATATTGATATACTCCTGAGCAATATTTAACAAATGAAAAAAAATGTGGTAAAAATGAGTGTTAATTTATACGTCATCTTAATTAACAATTTTTTCGAATTTAGAAAGAGCGGGACACGTATTCCTTTTCCTTTTGAATTATATTTATGAAAGTAAATAACTCATAATTTTCTTGCAATTGTTAATTTTTTAGAAAATAATAATTAAATGTCAAATTTTTGCAATTTTCTCGGGATTTTGAAATTTTAAGTTTTTGAGGGTGCATCCTTGCTCCGTCTTTGACTCGAGAATTTTGAAAAATTAAAATACACGTCTTATGAGATAAAAATTAGGTGTCAACAATTACCCCTTTGGAGTTCGAGGATGGCAAGGCCATCCTTGAGCTATGAATTTGACAAACCTAATTTTTATCGAATAATAGAAATTACAGCTCTTTTTGTGCAAAATTTTGAAAGTATGGCCGGACCCTGGTTTCTGGGCTTCCTAAATATCTCAGGCTACATGAGAATTCAGGCCGTTTGTAGTTCTGACTCTAGGAGGACTATGAAAATAATGAGTTTTCTTCAAACTATCTCGAGGTGTCTCGAGATAATTATAGGAATATGGAAGATCCTCAAAACTTGAGTAGCATACATATCCCTGGCTTTGGGAATCAGGACAATTGTAGTTCGACTCGATAGCCCAAAAAGGAATATCCCTTTATGTGGGAATCCTTTTGGCTATTTCCGGTTGAAAATCCGAACTGGTGGTGGTTTTTAGAAAGGATTTATTAGTGTTAATGCTTGAAGTGATCTCCAATCCCTGGTGTAGAAAGCTTGACTTCGTACACGGTTTTTGACCGGTTGCCCATGAAAAAGTTCCACATATGCTCTGCATGTTTTGAATCCGGCTTTTGCTTCCATTTTCGATAGCTTCTAACCCATTTTCAAATGCTGAGTCCTGCGTGTTAGTCATGTTTGAAAATTTTTATTTTAATGTAGTCATACTTGAGTGCCATTTTGCCATTCTGTTGACATTGAAGTCATCCTCCGATATTATGTCCATCTTTTCGCAAATGCTTGTCCGTTTTCTTTCTTTTCTCCTGTAAGTGTGTGTTTTTCGTGCATTTTTTTGAAAAAATGATCTACTCTGGATAGTAATCACGATACTTTGACCGGCTCTTTTTTGACATTTTTAGATGTTTTCATTATTCAATGATAACTTCCGTTGGGATCTGGGTCGGGCTATAAGGCACTTTCGCAAAACCTACACACCCCAGTCCAGTTGTCATTTTTATAAGCAAGATGCTATAATGAAAACCATGTTTTCAAGTGCGGGGTCACTTTTGTTTCTGATGATATCCCCCACCCCTAAAAATTTGGACTTACATCATTTTAACATACAGCGGTGACTATCGCGAATGCGTATCGACTGCATCGTTATCCTCATACGAAGTCTGTGGCATACCAGTTCGGGACTACCTCACTTATAGTAAAAAAATACCCAAATGTAGACTGCACATCAGAGTGCAGTATCATATTCATTTCATGATGACTACTAACCTCTGTGTCCGAATTACAACATTTAGTCGAATATCTAAGTTAACCTCTTGCATACTCAAGTGCGGAGCCTTTTCTCATGACTACCACTATCCACGAACCGGATTACGTTAACCAGAAATAAATTGCAGTAGCAACCGCAAATCTTGATGTAGGAATCACATTCGTATTTCAACGATTGTGGACATCAACCTCGGAATTATGCTACCTATTTTTTGTCTATATATATGGATGACGACTCAGCCCCTTAGACACATAGTCATTTAATCCATATCGTCATCTTGAGGATTAAAGCTTACCTCGGCGGCAAGACTGATACCTTCCTTTTTTGACTCCGGGGAAGAATACCCGCCCGTCGACAAGGTTCACATATTTCGAAAGGACTAGACTCGATTGTGAATACAGCATTACAATACCGATATCAACGCGTCGTCTTTAAATTGTAGATTTTTAAGACGTTGAATCAGTCAATGTATCAAAGCAAGCCATGCGACGTCTAGGCCTGGGTCTCAATACCTTGACACAATACTGTTTAGTGGAGTCCAGGCTTTCGTTACCGTGATTATATCTTTCAGTAGTCTTGAAATTTTCTTTTGTAGAAATCTTTGTGCTGCCAAAACGAACAAACTTATCAGCGTAAAGCCAACTTTACTTAGGGAGTACTTCGTTACCCTTTCGTATATTCTTCTGTGACGTTGTTCCTTGAAGCTTCTTCTTCACTTGGCTTGTTGTTGTCCTGTTTTAAACATCTTAGCAAACAAGTTAGTGTAAAAACATTAATGCTTGTTTGTTCTTGCATCTACAGAAAAATTTGTTAGTTTCCTATATGGCTGACCGCTCTCCCTGCGCATGGACTTCTTCCATTCACACTTCGGTAGGAATGGTCAATTTCCCTAAAAATCTTTTATATTTTAGCAAAGCTGAAAAGTTTTTTTTTTTTTTTCCTTTTGGGCGATGGTTTTGGAAAACATATATATTTGGTATTTTTGAAAACAACATATTTATACACAACCTCTTAATGTCATGACATTGATTACTCAAACAAGGTCTTCCATCTCTTCTTCTTCTTCTTCTTGATCTCGACTTGTAAAATTTTCTAATCTCCTTTGAAAATTTTGCCCCAATTTGTTTACATCTTTGTACCAACTCGAATTTCGCTGCATCAAAGGAATTTTTGAGACCCTTTCAAAAATTCTGCCCCAGTGTAAGTGTGTACTTGTCGATTTTGAATTTTACTGTGCTTGAGGAATTTTTGAGATTCTTCTCAAAAATTCTGCCCCAGTGTAGAAGTTTTAATCAGTTCATTCCTTTGAACTGATGCATTTAAAGAATTTTTTAGGTCTTCTCAGTTCCTTGTGAGGTTACCTTTGTCTCTCTCTTGCTAAAGCATTTATGAGGTTTCCTAAGGTTTATTGGGAATTTTGTTTGGAATGACCGAGCTCAGGAGAGTGCCTACATATCCCGTTTCGGGAATCAGGTCGAAACGTAGCTCAGGGTAAAATATATTAGAATTTTTTGGTGAGACTGCACTCAGAAGAGCGCCCACATATCCCAAATGGGAATCAGGTCATAACGTAGTTCAAAATACATAATTTTGGATTTTCGGGTGAAAGCGAACAAGCTTGGAAAAGCGCCTATGTATACCCTTATAAGTACAGGGAATCAAGTCCTTGTGTAGTTCGTACATAATTTGGATTTGGTTTTTTCTAAAAAAAAATACAAAATTACTATCAAAGGAAATGCAATTAAAGTAACATAAACTATAAAAACTCTGAATCTTCGTAGTCATCTTCTTCTTCACACGTAGTATCTCTTGATGGCATCCGAATTTATTGCTCTTGGCCACTCTTGACCATCCATCTCAGCAAGTACCACGGCTCCTCCTGATAGTACTTTTCGCACCATATAAGGCCCTTGCCAGTTTGGAGAAAACTTTCCTTTGTATTCCGCTTGGTTTGGGAATATTCGTTTGAGCACCAATTGCCCAATTTGAAACACCCTGGCTCTCAGATGCTTGTTGAAAGGTCGCGCCATTCTTTGTTGATACAATTGACCATGGTGAGCAACAATCATTCTCTTTTCATCTGTCACGACCCAGCTAGAGGGCCATGACGGGTAGCTGGGTCGTGACAAAAGTGGTATCAGAGCAGTTCGTCCCAGGGTGTGTCTACGAGTCGTGTCCGGTAGAGTCTTGTTTATGGGTGTGAAGAGCGCCATCTTTATAAACAGGAGGCTGCAGGGCATTTAGGAATGATTGACCTTCCTCCTTATCATAGATCGTGCGATAGAGCCATGATATAAGAATTCCCTTTTCCTTAACCGTGCGTTATGTTTTCAGCAAAGTTATGAAAGGAAAAGCTACAGCAGCCAGAAGGGCAAGACTGTGGCCGAAAGAAGGACTGAACGGGAGCCGCCTATAGGTATGGAGGAGGGCGAGTCCCAAAGTACGGTCTTTTTTCAGTTCTTTCACACTTCTCCCACTCCAGAGGAGCAAAGAGGAGCCTTAACTTTAGCTCCAGCACCCCCAGTTCTTCCACCAGATGCCTCAGGCCAGGAGATGAGACAAGCCATCCTTTTGCTGACCCAGTTAGTAGCCGCTCAAGATCAGCGGCAGGCTACGGGCCATGGTGACAGGGATTGGAAAAAGAGGGTCAGGTCTTCAAGGTTTGACCGTGAGTTCAGAGGTGCCCCGAGGCAGCAATTCTCTAGGCACTCGGCTCGTTCAACAGCTAGTGCGCCTCTACAGTTTCTTAGACCTAGGGTTGACAGATCCGCTTATTTTGGGCCAGTTCAGAGTTCTAGAGCTTCCAACTCCCAGACTAGGGGTGATTTTGGCTAGATGGAATTATCTGTACCACGATATACTCAGTGTGGTAAGCCACATTCTGGATCGTGTCGCTTGGGTTCAGATGTTTGTTATGCCTGCGCTCGGCCAGGCCATTTTAAGCCCGACTGTCCATCACTACATGATAGAGATAAGGTTCAGCCTATGGGATTAGCAGTTGGCTCTTCATTATTGGTACCCCCTCCAAGGCAAAGATTTCAGACACCAGCAGGCCGTGGTAGAGGTAGAGGAGGAGCATCCAGTTCGAGTGGTCCTCAGTACCTCCTTTATGCACTAGCGGGACCATAGGATCTTGAGTCTTTCCTGATGTTGTCACAGGTATATTATCGGTGTCCTCTTATGACATATATATGCATTGATTGATTTGGGTTTACTTCGTTATATATTACTCCTGATGTTGCCGACCGTATTGGGGTGAAACCTGAGCCAATCAAACAATTTGAGGTGTCTATACCTGTTGGTGACCCAGCGATAGCTAGAAGTATGATTTATGAGTAAGTAAACCTTCGTGAAGGGAGTTGATTGACATAATACTTAGAAGAAAAACAAATGGAATTCTAGAAAGGGCGTTTAGGTACAAGTTATGAGACAAGCCTTATTATTTTACATTCTTTTATAGTAATTTGCCCTGTGCGGTTAAGTTGTATATCATATGCGTTTCTATATGTGGCCTCCTAAGGCATGAGATGTGTTTTTACGGGCTGTGTGTAGGTTTGGGATTGTTATGTTTACAAAGGAAACTCTACCGAAATTTTCTCAAAAATGTAAGGGAAACTATACAGACTTTAGGTAGGATTATGGCAAGAAGAAAGAAAGGGCCCAACAACGAGTGATTGGAGACGAAGTTAGTAGTCAAATGCGGGATAAGTGTAGCAAGTATGTATTAAGACAAAGGAACGATGATTAGGTCAGGATAGGATAAGAAACAGGAGAAGGGTAAATCATGTGCTTGGGGTAGAAAGAAGTTTTATATACCAAGGAGAATTAAAGAGATAAGCATTCCAGAAGAAGTTGCAAGTTAGAAGAAATTGGTTAGTCCTTTTATGATTTCAAAGATTGAGTTATGAAATGAACTTAATATATACGTATAGGCCGATGCATGTAACACTTATTCAGATTACTAAGTTAGACTTCACCCGATGATTATAGCGGGAGAAAATTTTCATGTCCCTATGAGCCAGCCTTATTGACCTCGATGAAACCTCGAGGAAAGAGATCAATAGAGATGTATTCACAAAAGCTTCTTGCCTAGCAATTGGGACGTTATGACCGCAGTTGTATTCAGTGTTATCGTTCAGGTTATTTATTCCGGAATCTACTCGAACAGTTACATGACAGGAGTTTGTTATTACTGATATGAAGGGAAGCGAAAACAAGACAAGGTTGATCAACGAAACAAAAGAACGATAAATGACGAATGCTCGATATGTGTGACGTGTGTAGTAGAAAAGAAAAAAGAGAAGAAAGAAAGACTTGTTGGAAACAGAGAAGGAAGGGCAGAAGTGAGGCAGATAGAAGAAAGGTTTACTAGAGCAGTAACCCGATAAACAGAGGGTGGAAGAGAATCAAACCCTATGGATATTCTAACACTAAGTAGGAATGTTAATAGGTGTCATGGAGTGATTGAAATTTTAAATCAGGCAGTGAGAACGGTGTGGCTGATTGAATGATGACAAGGAATGTGGAACCATTTGTTGAGTAAGATATTTTGTGTATGAAGTGTGACTTTACACAACATCTCTCCAAAGAATTCTAGAAGGACCATATGCTACCCTGTTATTAATATTTTAAGATGGAAGGGGACAATACTCCTATGGTAGTGTGGACTGATCAGAGAAAAGTGGGAAAGGATTGATGCTAAACCTTAAGTTATAGTTTTATCAAAAAGAAGTCAATGGTACTCTGAAATATGCTAAGAACGATTGTCCTATAAACCAAATCATTTGAGAAAAATGGACGAGAAGTAAAACGAAAGAAGAACCAAGGTTTTATTGTGAATGATCAATGGACTGACTTTATATGTATGTCAAGACAGTAACAAATGTAATTGCATCCTCGGTGAGTTATGCGGTAGAGGTCCCAAGGAAAGATTATTGAGAAAAGGTGAGTCAAGAGAGGGCGAGTTGGTAGACGATACAGTATAGGGAGTATAGAGCGGTTATGAGCTACATCGATAGAAATGACTAATATGCGAGACGATCTATGGGTCTTGATGGAATTGAGGAAAGAAGCATAGGGATAAAGGCAATTCCCTCATGGTTTAATAGTTGTAGCAATTAGACGGTAATCAAAAGAGATAATCAAGGAATTAGTCTTCGACATTCCGAGGCAATGTGGCAAGCGGAGGCGTAAGAATGAGATGAAACAAGATATGGGCTGTAGAATCGAAGAGGGGCAAAAAATCCAACGTGGCAATTGTACAACAATAAGGCAGATTATGAGACAGAGTTAAAGGATAGGCATATAATGGGAAAAGCGGTATTAACCTTAAGAAGATACCTCATGTGAGTATTATGGCTTCTGTTCAAGTGTGAGATATATAAGAGTGAAATGGTACCTTCATCCAATAAGGGTTCATACGAATGATTTCGTAATGAGGATATACAGGCGATGAGTGTAAGATTGGAATTAGGGAGAGAAGTGAATAATGGACTAAGTTGAGAAGTTAAGTGAAATAGCCACCGCAAGCTAGTTATATGGATGCGAAGCTCCAATGTCGCGTACCGGTTGGGGAAGCATTGTACAGGGAAAGCCTCAAAGGCATGCCTAAGTCAGAATTTAGTAATGTCGTTGCTAAGAGAAGGATGTGGAGTTAACAATAGAAAAGGATTGATAACTATTTGGAAGCATGCGAATACTTGACGGTAGCAACCTACAATGAAAAAGAATAGATGTGTACGATTATTTAGAAGAGGAAGTTTACAAAGGATACGAGGATTCCAAGCTTAGAGTATTCCAAACGTAAAGGAATTAGGGCTGCGTCGCAAAGTAAACGGAGTAAGATGGATCTAAATGAGAAACCGAAGGTGAAAGGTGGTGGTGAAGAAGATAATAAGGGTAAAATTTTATAAGAAAATTTCGTGGCACTAATCAAGAATGAGGATGGATCTAAAGCTGAAACGGATGTTGCAATTATAAGGAATTATATAAGCAATCTATGGGAATGGTCAGGCTAAGATACTCGGTTCTCTACTGATGCCTGAAGATCGATACATTTCGAGAGACCTGCGAAATACAAGTCATCCTAGTAAACCCCCCCATTTTGAGATAGATAAGCAAATAGAGTTCGTTTTTCAACTTCCTAAGGCACGCTATAAACACGTATGTTAGACCTTTAAGAAAGATGAAGAGACCGATTAAGGTGGCTTGGAATTGATATATCCAAATGGTCAAATGAAGCAGGAATGAGAGAGTATAAAATTATTGGAATGTGGAAATTTCATTTTGAAGAGATTATAAGGGTTATTAAAAGACTCTATGAGTAGTTGTTACTGCCCTCTCAAATAGCTTCGGGGTGGTGAGTTAAGAACTAAAAATGCAAGCTTGATGAAAGTATTATGAAGGAATATAGAAATAAAAGAGATGAATTGGAAGGCAGAAAAAGATAGGAAGTCCAACTATCCGTATTTATTTCCATCCCAAGAAGAGGTTTAAGGCGGGACGTCATTGTCCTCAGGTGTGTAATGCTTTCTTTTGATGCTTTCTGTTGTTGTTGTTGTTGTTGTTGTAGCCCTATGAGGCAATATATTTTGGGTTGCTGTGACAGGATGGTAGTGCCATATTACAGAGGAAACTCTGGTAAAATTTTCGTAGAATCCTCGAGAACCTAACATTCTAGGATGAATGTTCCTAAGGGGGGAGAATGTTACACCTCGGACATTTCATGTCGTTGTGCTGTGGATGGACTAACGTGAGTCTAGAATGTACATGAAGTCCCTGCAAGTGGTAAAGGATACTAAATAATTCTAATTAAGATTCCAAAGACATTTGAGGCAAAAGAAGAAAGCTCGTCGGAGAAAGTTAAGGTAGAGTCTTATTTGGGAGAATTTTACATCATTTGAGTTAAGCCTTGCTTAGCATCACTTTGAGGAAGAGATATAAATCCCCTTGGATGGTTAATGAAGTATTATATAAGTGCCAAGAAGGTTTCATAAGGATTGGAGGTCAAACGAATCAACGAGAGAAGTTCGGGAAAAAGTGGGTTATACGACCACTTATACGGTCTGTATAACTTTATACGGTCCGTATCACAGTCACAAAATGGATCAGTTTCTGGTGGAATTATACGGTCACTTATACGGACCGTATAAAATTATATGGACAGTATAAGTGTCCGTATAAATCATGTCTGGTCAGATTTTCATAATTATATATATGTGACCCAAGTTCATTTTTTTTCATTTTCCACATTCTCCACCCCTATTGAAAGCTCTAGAACATTCTCCATGTCATATTAACACAAACCCAAGGGAAATCAAGGATTAATTACCAAGAATTAAGAGAATCAAGTGAAAAGAGGTTCACTAGGGTTTGTAGAAGTCAAGAAATCTTTTGGTATAGAAGTTGGGGTTTCTCTCAAGTGAAGCATATGCAACCAAAGTTCATCCTTATATGATCAAATGTGAGTTTCATCTCTATTTCATGTTATTAAGAGTATTTGAGTGGTTGAATGACTTGGATGAGAGAAGAAAGTAAAATACGAAGCTTAAACATGGATTTAATGATATTCTTGAATAGTAACTTGACTTGGGTCATGGTTCTTGGTATGCCATGAGTATAATTTTTTTGTGGATGATACTAATGATGTTGAGGAAGTCTTATATGTAGATGAATACGGTATTATGTTGTAGCTATGGTTATGGAGGACTTTGAAAAGGAGTTTTGAGGATTGAACAATGTTTAACTTGAAGAAGTCTATTGATTATGGAATTATGGGTGTTGTTATTGATGTTGGGAGTTATTTAATTTATGGAGAAATTTGTTGAAACAAAGGAAATGCTGCCCAATTTTCGTTAGCTCTTAGTCGCTTTAGTTTGGACTTAAGCCTGTTTTAAATGATCTAATTTAGTACGAAGTCTCTTGAATGTAGAGTTGTGAGCTTGGAAGGAGAACATTTAGTCGCTAAGAAGACGTAAGGTATGTTAAGGCTAGTCCTCTTTCTTTCAAAGGCATGACTCCTACATTATGATTTCCTACATATTTCTATGACCTTCTTACATTCCAAAAGTCAAGAGTTAAAGATTCTTAAGAACTTCTTATGGGAAAAAAGATGAGATGTTTTCTATGATAATTATGATGATGACGATTTTAATGCTAGAAGTTCCAAAGCTTATGGTTTCAAAGATGTTGTGAGATAATTGAGCTTATCCTATGATTTTCTTGATTTCACTCCTTGTTATACTCTCACCTTATATTATTTTTTCCTTCGAGATGAGATGTAGTGATGATGATTATTCTATAAGGTAATCGGAGGTCACCGACTTTACGTCACTCTGACATGATTGTAGTTTTAATTGGGCTCACATGCATGCTTATTTTTATATATTATTATACCGAGCCTAGTTACCCGAGCAGACACTACTACGCTGGGCGTAAGTGGGCAGCTTATGGATGATGATAGTTACATCGGGCCTAATTGGCCGGGCAGTCACCACTAGTAGGCGGCGTGAGATAACTATCCCAGATGCAGGATACCCGGACGCGGGCTAATGATGATATATGACTCAGACAGCTTGCTTATATATATATATGTGTGTGTTATGATGTGGTTTTAAAGTAAAAGTTAGCATGCATGGTATCCGCCTTTAGAGTCAATCATATGTGCAGGTTATCTCTTTATCTCATGTTCCTTATCTCTTTATTATATCATTATCCATGCCTTACATACTCAATACATTATTCGTACTGACTTTCTTTCTTTTGTGCACGCTGCGTTCATGCCCGCAGGTAGACAGGAGACAGTCCAGATCCCTAAGAGATTTATCAGCAGATACACAGGAGCACTCTACTTCTCTGGAGTTTCCGTTTATTGGTATATTCTTTTGTGTTTATATTTGTGTTTATATTTGTGTTTATATTTGGGGCATGGCGGGGTCCTGTCCCGTCTTCATGACTTTCAGTACTCTAGATAGAGGCTCGTAGACATATGTGGGTAGCAGCTGTTCTATGATCTCTTTAGTGTATGACTTGCATATTATTTTGTAGCCTTATGGGCTTGTACATATATGTATATTTTGAGGGGTAATTGAAGATCATTAATGGTAAGCTTTGCTTGAGAAGTGTGTTGAACCAAGTTGAATATAATGATGAGCAGGATGGGTGGTGCTCGGTAGGTTAGCTCCGGGTACCTGTCATGCCCTGTAGCTGGGTCGTGACATCATTTATCAAAGCTAATTGTTTATACCTCTTACGGATCCATTCTGCATCGTCCAACTCAGCTTCTTGTATGATTCGAAGTGAAGGGATTTCTACTTCGGCGGGTATTACCGCTTCAGTACCATACAACAACAGGTACGGAGTGGACTCAGTTGAAGTTCTGGCAGTAGTGCGATACCCTAGTAATGCATATGGCAGTTGTTCATGCCAATCTTTGTAGTTGTCAATCATCTTTCTGAGAATCTTCTTGATATTTTTGTTGGCGGCTTCCATAGACCCAGTCATTTGTGGCCGATATGCGGTTGAATTACGGTGAGTGATTCGAAATTGCGCACACATTTCTTTCATCAAGTGGCTTTTTAAGTTAGCCCCATTGTCTGTTATGATTGATTCTGGGATACCAAATCAGCATATGATGTTATTGAGCACAAAATCTGTGACTACTTTCTTTGTTATGAATGCATAAGATGTCGCTTCTACCCACTTGGGGAAGTAGTCTATGGCGACCGAGATGGTGTTTGTTTGACGCAGCTGGCTCAATTAGTCCTCTAAAATCAATGCACTAAGCGGCGAATGGCCAAGGCGATGTCATAGCATTCAGTTCTGTCGGAGGGACCTTTATCAAGTCTCCACAAATTTGACACTTGTGGCATTTCTGGACGAATTTGCTACAATCGTTCTCCATGGTCATCCAGTGATAACCTGTTCTTAAGATTTTCTTCGCCAAAGACAAACCCATTCATGTGAGGCCCGCAGGTTCTAGCATGCACTTCTTCAATCAATATTGTGGCTTCGACAGAGTCCACCCATCCGAGCAAACACAAATCTGGGGTCCTTTTATACAGAATATTCTTATTGAGGAAGAAACCATTCGGCAACTTCCTGATAGCTTTCTTTTGATTGATGGTAATTCCTTTAGGATATTCACCTTTTTCTAAGTACATTTTGATGTCAACGTACCAAGGTTTTCCATCAGTCTCTGCCTCTACAAAAGCACAGTAAGCCGGTCGATCTCGATTTCAACTTTGACAGATCAATGTATCTCTTTGTCAGATGTTTGAATCATGGATGCTATTGTTGCCAATGCATCAGCAAACTCGTTCTGGGCTCTTGGTATGTGTTTAAACTTAACCTCTCGGAAACGATCTGCTAATCTTTGCACAAGTCCGACATACGGTATCATCTTCTCGTTTTTTGGTGGCCCACTCTTCTTGAATCTGATAAATTAATAGATCCAAGTCGCCAATTACCTGAAGATCTCTTACATCCATGTCTAGAGCCAAACGTAGACCCAAGATACATGCTTCGTATTCAGACATGTTGTTGGTGCAACTGAAGCTCAACTTGGCGGCTACCGGATGATATTTGCTTGAGTCAGAAACCAAAACGGCTCCGATTCCTGATCCTTTAAAGTTAACTGCTCCATCAAAGTATACTTTCTAGCCTAATTCATCTTCATTTTCTTCACCCTCAATTGTCGTTATCTCTTTGTTTGGAAAGTAAGTCCACACAGGTAAGGGATTGTCATCTACTAGGCTTCCTGCCAGTAAACCTGCTAATGCTTGCCCCTGAACTGCTTTATGTGCGACGTACTGAATGTCGAACTCGCTTAATAGCATTTTCCATTTGGCCAACTACCCCATCAGCATAGGCTGGCCAAAGATGTACTTTAGGGGGTCCATTCTTGAGATCAAATGAGTCTTGTATGCAGCCATATAATGTCTTAACTTCTGAGACACCCAGGCTAGAGCGCAACACGTCTTTTCCACCAAGGAATATCTAGATTCATAGGGTGTGTGCTACGCCTCTCGTTTTCATCGTAGGAGAACTTATGGTTTCCTTGTCAGGTATGCATTTGGAATAGAGACTTGAGCTCGAGTTTTGGAGATAGAAAGTGTCTTACACCGTGTACAAAGGTACCAGCAGGTATTACTGGCAATTTGCAGGATTAGAAGTTGAACGAATCGAATCGACGCAACTTGAACAGATTCAGGAAAATCTGCAGACACTAGTCATCGTCGACGGGCTGTCGACCCATCGATGGAACGTTGTTTTACTGCGTCATTGTGTTTCTGCACCCTTAAATCTGCAGGCGCAAGTCGACCGACCGTCGACACATCGACGGGTAGTCGACCCACTCGTCGAACCGCACCGCTTTAACTTTTTAGTTCCAAGTATAAATATATGACCCCATGACTTTATTTCTCATTTTCTCTTTTACAATTAGAGTAAACCCTAGTATATTTACTCCCAACATTTTATATCATAATAGTGGAGATTTGGTAGGATCCAAGCCCCGTAAAACCCGAGCTTGTGAAGAAGAAGGTTGTTCCTAGGGTTTCGTAAAAGTTGTGAGGCTTGGGAAGTTGA
Organism: Lycium ferocissimum; assembly: GCF_029784015.1. Classification (NCBI taxonomy): domain Eukaryota; kingdom Viridiplantae; phylum Streptophyta; class Magnoliopsida; order Solanales; family Solanaceae; genus Lycium; species Lycium ferocissimum. The sequence goes on from NC_081346.1 coordinate 43,277,498, forward strand.
AGTTGAAGCTAATCCTTGGAATCTTAGATCCCTCAAGGTATGTAAATGATTTCTACCTTCGTACTTAAGTTAATTACTAAGATTTTTAGTGGTTTTAAGTAAAGAGAAGGTAGCTATGAAAGTGGTAAGTTGTTGAAGGGTAAAATAGTGATTATGGGGTTGTTTTAAGAAAATGATTGGGAATGGATTTGAGTATATTTTGATATGTAAAGTGTTGTCATTGTTGTTGTGGATATTGAGGTTGATGTCGGATTGAATGGGAAGTTGAAGGGTTGTTGAGCTTACAAGGGAAATATTGTCCACAATTTGTTAAGCTCTTTTACATTTGATGGTTAGTAAACAAGGTAAATAGTCTAATTAAGGACTATGTTATCTTGATTGTAGACCTACGAGTTTGAGAAGTAGAAGTTGGACGATTGGATATACTTCAAGGTATGTTAAGGTTATCCTTTCTTTCTTTTGGCATGATCTTATGATATGAACTAACAAGTGAGTAGACGAGCTTCCATATTAGTCTACTCTTAGAAGCACTAGAAGTACTTCAGTCTTTGATGTTCTTATACCTCGCATGATTGTTCCTTCTGTTCATGGGTCTTGAGAGTTCTTATGTTGATGATGTTAGCTCAAAGGTTTCCCATCGGAGGTAATATGGCCTTACGTCACTCCGAGCGTTCTATGTACACATTTCAGTTATGTATTGCATTCATATACATATGAATATTGACCCATGACCAGAAGGCGTTATATACGCGTGTATTATATGTATATGGGGTATGGGGGAAAAGGGATAGGCGTTATATACGCATTACCACCTGATCAGCTGGTGCACTTTGATGATGATATATAGATCGGGCCGTATGTTCCTCGGCATTATTATATGATATATGGATCGGGCTGTACGTTCCTTGGTACTATTATATGGGATATGGATCAGGCTGAACATTCCTCAGTACTATGAAATATATATATATATATATATATATATATATATATATATATATATATATATATATATATATATATATGAGCACGATTATTATTGAGAGCAATTAACAGGTAAAACAATGGAAGTTTATATTAATGATATGCTAGTTAAGTCCCTGAAAACAGAGGACCATTTAAAGCACTTGCAGGAGACCTTCGACAAACTACGCAAGTACAACATGATGCTGAACACTGGGAAGTGCGCCTTCGGAGTAGGTTGGGGAAAGTTCCTGGGTTTCATAGTGTCAAATCGAGGAACTAAAATTAACCGGGATAAGATCAAGGCCATCGAGCATATCTGGGTAGTCGAGAATGTAAAAAGGGTACAGATACTGACCGGAAGGATCGCGGCCTTAAGCAGATTCATTTCTCGGTCTTCAGATAAAAGCCATTGATTTTTCGCGTTTGCTCAAAAAGAAAAATGACTTCATATGGACACTGGAGTGTCAGCTAGCCATAGAAGAATTGAAAAGGTATTTATCAATCATTCCCAGGGTCCGTCGGAATGCGGTTGGAGGTACTGTCCCGAAGAGATTTTAATCTTGGGCCCTGATGATGACATTAACACTTATGTGGAAGGGTACTCCTCCATTTATACTTACCCTTCACCTTCAAAATTAACCCTGCAATTGACCAGGTCATCCTTGTATGTGCAAGACATATACATTATGCCTCACACAAATTGGGCCGAACGTTTGGCGAATCGTTACATGCATTTGTTTTTTGGCCAACAACGTTAGGCTCCCGTTCACTCTACACCATCTGATTCATCTTTATTCTCCCCTGATTTTTCGTGGTGGGATCGTGAAACTTACAAAACATGGTAAGTATCGGATTCTTTTCAGCGTGGACGAAACTAAAGATCGTGGTTGGCTCGAACGCTTCGTTCAGGCCAAGACTGAGGAGATCGTTCCTCGAGAATATCTTCCCTTCCTCGAGAAGTGGAACAAAGCCCGTAAGTTCTCTCGGTGTCTCTTATTTCTTTTTCTTGTAAGTAATTTACTTTCCTAACTTCTTTCCCTCCTTTCCTTTTCCACTTTCAGCCAAAGTGTAGCTACCGAATACCATATCCGATTTTAAGAAGTGGGTGGATGACATAATGGCACAGCACCCCCACAAAATCCGTACTTGGAGTGTTACACCCCGTACTTGCAGAGAAGCACATATCAAATTTGAGCATAAGTATGTTGAACTATGGCTAAGTAAAACAACTTTGGAGTATAAGGGGTGAAGCATTATTAAGTACATTTCATGAGTAAAGGATGCATATGAGGAATTCCAGAAGGACCTATAAGGAAACGAGCGGAAGAATTTGAGTTAGTATGACTTTGGAAGAAGATGAGCGCTACTTTGAATGACAAGAATGAGCCAACTTTGGAAACAAATATCCTTTAGTATATGAGGAGTTTGTAAGTAAAGCAAAACCCTAAATTGAATTTCATGAAGTCTAGTTTCCAACGTAACAAACTTCTCGTCGATACGATGTCGGAGTAGAGAATTATGGACGTTACAAGTTAGGCTGGCAGAGCAGAAACGCACAGCTACATTGCGCGACACGCGCAGCTACAGTGCGCGAAAATTCTAGGTCGGTGCCAACCGACCCTAGAACATTATAAAAGGGGTTTTACCCCGTATTTCTTCATCCAAACACCCCTAAAACCTTCCATGACGCCCTAGAACATTCTCCCAACTTTGTTCAGAAAATTTTAGCCCAAATCAAGTGAAACCCCGGGATTTAGGCTCGGGAAGCGTATAAGGTCTTGTAGTTCTTATTTTAAAAAATGAATCTCGACGAATCAAAGGAGGCCACTGATGATAGATAAGATTTCAAGCCCTACCAACCTTGATTGAGGTGAGGATATTCTTTACTATGGGTATTATGAATTGTACCATGGGAATTTAGCTATTAAAGCTTCGTGAAGTATAGTAATTGGTTGAGAAATTGGGGAAACATCGTGTGGGATGTTTTGTTGAGCATATTGATGTTGATGATGATGTTGTTGATATTGGTGTTGCTATTGTTGTTGTTTTGTTGGTATTGTGATTTCGGGCTAGGGATATAAACAGGGGAGATGCTCCCCGAATTTCAGCAGATTTTAAAGGGATTTAATTTGAAGGCTTAGGACAAGCATATGACGATAAGGCTAACAATAGTATGAATTCTCTTGGATGTAGATTTACAATCTTGGAAGGTTAAGCGTTAAGTAGTTAAGGATATCAAAAAGGTATGTTAAGGCTGTTCCTTCTTTTCTTGGCATGATTCCATATGTGGTAAGAGTGTAACAAACCTTATGACTAGAGACTTGTCAAAGTAGAGCTTGTCATATTGTTGCCTAGTTTCTGAGTGTTATGTTATTCTTTCTGAGGGGCCATATTCCCTCCCTATGTCTTTGAGTTCAAAGAGAGACAGAAGAGACATGATCCAGAGTCGGTATTTTTTTTAGCTCATACATGATATACATATATATATTTTCTTTAGCCTGACCACTTGGTCAGTGAGATAGATGTGCCTAGCCTACGGTTCAGTGAGACAGAATGCCTGGCCTACGGGTCAGTGAGACAGAATGCCTGGCATACGGGTCAGTGAGACAGAATGCCTGGACAACGGGTCAGTGAGACAGATTGCCTAGCCACTTGGTCAGTGGGATATATATTAGTATTATGTTGCATTTCATATGAGACAGGTCAGGTGATATTTTTAGGGCATTCTTTGGCCTTCAGATTGTATTATTTTCAGTTCAGTTTCAGTTATTCCATTACCTTACATACTCAGTACATTGTTTCGTACTGACATCCCTTTTGCTTGGGGGCGCTGCGTTCATGCCCGTAGGTTCAGGTAGCCAGACAGACGATCCAGCTCAGTAGGTCTTCCACTCAGCTGCAGTCAGGGCGCTCCACTTGGTTCGGAGCTGCAGTCCCTTTTGGTATGCTATTTTGACATATATATATATGGGTATGACGGGGCCTTGTCCTGTCCTTTCTACAGCTCGTGTTCCCTAGAGGTCTGTAGACAGTTGTATGTAGTTGGGATGTTATGTAGCCTTGTCGGCTCTCATTTTTGTTGTACAGCATACATAGCAGCCTCGTCGTCTTGCTCAGTTGTGTATATATATTTTGGGTGTGTGTGTGCCCAGTTTAGATATATATATATATATATATATATATATATATATATATATATATATATATATATATATATATATATATATATATATGTATGTATCCAGATTACGGGTTCGCCGGCTTGTTGGTATTGTCTGTGTGCAGGTAGGCGTTATCAGAGTTTCAAATTTAGGGTGGTTCGCTCGGGCCTAGTTTGGCACCAAGAGCCGATCACACTGCTCCAGATTTGGGGCGTGACAAACTTTGTATCAGAGCAGTTCTGTCCTAGGGTTGTCTACATACCATGTCCAGTAGGGTCTTGTTTATAGGTGTGAAGCGCGCCACACTTATAAACAGGAGGCTGCAGGGCATTTAGGATGGTTTCCCTTCTTTGTATTCTAGACCGTGCCATAGAGCTGAGTCATAGGGTGTAAATCTTCAACCCTGATTTATGTTGTGTTACTGTTTGATGACGACTCCTTCAGAAAGGACTATGGGTGATCCAAAGACTGCAATGATGATCGGGGAAAAGAAAAGAGTAATATTAAAGAAGAATCTAGAGTGAAATATGTGGTTAGACGATGGGTTAAAATCGTGGCTATTTCAATAGTAATACGTTGTGGCAATAAGGCAAAGGTATGATTAATCAGGAAGGGCATATGTGGGGAATATAGTTCGATAAAGAGACTATATCTACAGAATTACAAATAATGGGTATCAAGAGGAATTCGTAAGATCCGAATAACTTGTAAATAAGAGGAGATAGTACAGTATGAGGAGATGAGTGATAATGCCAGGAACATTTATTGTGGTAACATTACTTATACACCCTTGGGATGGCATTGATATATCACCTGCGATTTTGTTAAGATAATTTCTGAAGTACCTCTGATAAGACCTAAAAAGACGAGAAGTTTGATGGGATTTTTGGTTGGGCGATAGCGAACGACTGTTTTATATTGTGAGTTGTTAGCAACCTTAGAAGTGTTTTATTAAGGAGACATCAATATGATCATATGGGAGCTATAACCTTCCTCTCCAAATAACATGTGGAAAGGATACGTATGTGTTTAAATATAACCCTTGAGTATAAATATGTCAACGATTTACGAGCAAAAAGAGATAAAGCACGAATTCGGAAACAAAAGTATCAGTTATAAGAATGATGATGCTTAATATCTAAACGGGACAGGATACGGAATACAAGATTCGCCAAGGATAGTTATTGTTTTGAATGTCTAAAAAGGGATATGATTGGTTAGAAAAGATAAAAGAACGATGTACGATACTCAATGAACTAGATATTGACAAGGGACTTCTTATCGCATAGATTATACTAGCAAAGATGTTATACAAAGGTATAAGGATATAGGAATCATAAATTGTTCCGTAGGAATATATAAGATGAAGGCAGGGCTAAGGTATGGAAAATTCCTCCGAGAACTTTATTATCACACGATTATTGAGTTAGTAGTACAAGGCTGAATAGCTATTGAAAGGAGTGAGAAATGCTCGAAAGAATTATCTTTATGATGGGAAATTAAGGGGTTGAGGTTGAAAATTGGTATAAGATACACCCCTCTTTGATAAGGTAAATTTTTAGTCTGTAAAAGACCTACTAGAAGGTCGAACATTTGTGTAATAAAGAAGAGGAGGAATGTTAGCAATCAGGGCATATTTTTGAGAAAAGAATCTTGTGCTAGATACCATTACAGGGGCGAAATGGGAAAGCGAGTTAGAGGAAAGAGTTGATTTTTGCAAATACGATAAGAAAAAATTTGAAGATACCTTAGATGAAAGATTAGGCCACCCAGAGTCAGTACGTCTATGATAGTATGTAACCCCTCATATGTATGTGCAATTGACCATATAGACTCAAAAGACAAGCAATTATGGTTAAGATTAGTCGCGAAAATTATTAGGAGTAAGCACTTGCGAGAAAAAAGAGAGTTAAATGGGATGTCAAATATGGAAAACTGGGTTACCACCTTTGGGGGAGGGGGAGGAGGGGAAGAAAACACGACAAGCATGCGATCAGAAGTATACCTTCTTAGAAGATGGAAAGATAATAGCAAAGGAATAGGAAATCACCTCAAAGTGGCATTACGCTAGGAGGCCGATAAGGTGTCAAGGGGATTTCTGACTTTTAAGGCATATCCGAAAGGACAAATATGAAGCTATATTGATACGTTCACCTAGAAAACATAAAAGCCCCCCCCCCCCAAAAGACGATTTTAGCTGCAAAATGGCAAGTGGAGACGAGCACTTTATGAGCAAGGGAAGTCAAGAACGACCCTAAGGGTGGAAGTAAGAAAAGTGCACTAGTGAATTGGTTAAAGGAAGTTGTGTAATCATCAAGGACAAGAGGAAGGTTAATAAGCTAATACGTCTGGCGAAGAGGCAAACCATCGATAGCATGGGATAAGAGTCTTGATAGGCAGTATAGAAATTTGATTATAAAGGACATAGGATGAACATACAAGGGATATGTATAAATATGAGCAAGTAATGGCATCAAAAGGGAAAATAAGAAAGGGATGAAAGGAGGAAGAAAAGAAGGTATCTTATAAGTATTTCTGAGTAGGACAAAGATTGACAAGATATTGAAAGAACTATGATGCCTGATTATAATACAACCACTTAGTGAAGGGGAACCACAGAACAGTATGAGTTGGGCAAATGAAAGAGCGGGCCATGGGAAATAAATGCGATAGTACATTGACTTATGATGGTATTAAAAGAAGTAACCAGATTTGGTTGGCTAAAAGTTAAGGTCAGTATAGGAGAGGGAACAGATAAAAATGTGCAATCGCAAAAAGTAAATAGAGGAAATGAGTATTTAAGGACTTTGGATGTCTGTACGACTGATAAACTCAAACAGTAATTAGGGTATGCCAGACTATAGGGAAGATTTATCAGGTAAGAATCAAGCAAAGGCCAAGAGTCCGAGAAAAATCTCAAAGGAAGTAATAAAAAGATGACGCGCCTAGTTGGAACGAAGCTGGTGGCAATGAAACCTCATGGAACAAGAAAAATAATGGTTCTGCTAGATATCTATGATTGAAAGTTGCAAACAAAAGATGGAGTGAGATGACTTGAATTCATTGCACGGTAAGGAGCCTGGTTCACATTTCGGCAAATTTCTAAATTTATTCCCAATTTATCAGCTGGACCAAGGATTAGCAACTTCAAGGATAAATTGAGAGAAGAGGATCATTAAATAAAATGTTTGAGATATTATTGGTGTAAGTACAAGAATTACCAATAGCCAGACCGAGCATAAGAAGCCCTGAAGAGAGAATCAAGTAAAGTGTATGGGTGAAAGGAAATTTTGGTGTTATATGTTACACCTCGGAATTTCGAGTTGTTGTGCGGTGAATAGACTAATGCAAGTTAAGGTGTACACGATGTCCCTACAAGTAAGAAGGGATACTTAATGATTCTAATTAAGATTCCAAAGACATTTGAGGCAAGAGAAGAAAGTGGAGTATAAGTCGTGTTTTGGAAAGGTTTCGCAAACTATCGAGTTAAGGATTATTTAGTAATGTCTTGAGGAGAAGTTATAAGGCTCCTTAGATGGTTAATGAAGTATTAAACAAGTGTTAAGAAGGTTCCATAAGGATGGGAGATCAAACGAATCAACAAGAACAATTTCGGGAAGAGGGTGAGTTATACGACAAATTATACGGTCCGTATAACAGTCACAGTGAAGGGTCATCACTAGAAAGATTATACGGTCACTTATACGGACCGTATAAGGGTCCGTATAATCCATTACGGCCAGCTCTTGTTTTTTTATTTTTTATTTTTATATAAAGATGACCTAAGGTCTGATTTTTCATTTCTCACTTTCTCCACACCTCTTGAAACCTCTAGAACATTCCATACACCATATTAACACATATCCAAGAGAAAGAAAAGATTAAACACCAAGAATTAGTAGAATCAAGAGTGTGGATGCTCAGTAGGGTTAATAGAAGCCAAGGTTTTCTTTGGAATTGAAGTTAGGGGTTTTCTCAAGTGGAGTATCTTCATCCAAATATCATTCCTACATAATCAAAGGTGAGTTTTACATCTATGTCATGTTATTACAAGTATTGAGTGGTTGAAAGACTTGGATTAGAGAAGAAAGTAGAATATGGAGCCCAAATGTGGAAATAATGACATTCTTGAATAGTAACATAACTTGAATCATAGTTCTTGATATGCCATGAGTATAATCTTGTTGTGAAGGACACAAATGATGTTAAAGAAGTATTATGTGAAGAAGGAGTATGGTGTTGTGTTGTGGCTATGGTTGTGGATGATTTTGAAAGGGAATTGTGAGGGTTGAATAATGTTTAACTTGAAGAAGTTTATTGATTATGATATTATGGGTGTTGCTATTGATGTTTGGGAGTTGTTTATTATATGGAGAAATTTGTCGAAACAAAGGAAATGTTGCCCAATTTTCATTAGCTCTTAATCGCCTTAGCTTAGCCTTGCGCATGTTTCTAATGATCTAATGTGATACGAAATCTCTTGAATGTAGAGTTGTGAGCTTGGAAGGAGAGCGCTTAGTCGTTAAGGAGATGAGAAGGTATGTAAGGCTAGTCCCCTTCTTTCAAAGGCATGACTTCTATATTATGATTTCTTTTCTATATTTCCATGACCTTCTTACATCCCAAAAGATGAAAGTTAAAGATTCTTAAGAGCTTCTTATAAGATAGAGATGAGATATATTCCATGATACCGATGATGATAATGATGCTATTTTGAGCTTGATAATCTTATCTTCATGATTTCATTGATGTTATTTCTTGTTGCTGACTCACCTCATGATATTAGTTCCTTCAAGGTGAGACATAGCGATGATGATTATTCCATAATGTAATCGGAGGTTCCCGACTTTACGTCACTCCGATAGAGTTACAGCTTTTACTTGAGCTCTCAAGCATACTTCATATTATGTATATGTAAGATTACACCGTGCCTAATTGGCCGGGCAGTCACCACTATGATAGGCGTAGTGGGCAGCTATGATGATGATTACACCGTGCCTAATTGGCCGGGCAGACACCACTAGTGGGCAGCTTGAGATGTTTACCCCGGACGTGGGAGACCCGGACGCGGGATAATGATGATCACACCGTACCTATATGGTCGGGCAGTCTATATATATATATATACATGATATGATGTTTTTTTTTTTGTTAGCATGCACGATTCCGCCTTAAGAGGCAATCAGTTACAGGTTATCCCTTTCACCTTATGTTCTCTCATTTCTTTATTATGTTTGATATGTATGCCTTACATACTCAGTACTTTGTTCGTACTGACGTCCTTTTTTTTTTATGGGCGCTGTGTTCATTCCCACATGTAGATAGGGGGACGAACCGGATTCCTAGGAGCTTTCTCAGTGGAGATATAGGAGCACTCCACTACTCTGGAGTCGCCACTTCTTTGTATATTCTTTTGTGTACATATTGGGGCATGGCGGGGTCCTATCCCATCCTTATGATTTCAATATTCCAGTTAGAGGCTCGTAGATACTCATGTGTGGGTAGTTAATGTTATGTGACCTCTTTAGTGAATATTTTGTGTATCATTTTGTAGCCCCGTGGGCTTATGTACATTTTTGTTTGGAGAGATATTCGAAGTTAGTATCATGATAAGCTTGTGTCGAGATGGCGTATGTTCAGGTTGGGTATGATAGTTAGCATGATGAGTGGTGCTCGGTAGTTAGCTCCGGGTACCCGTCATGGCCCATTAGTTGGGTCGTGACAAAAGTCGTATCAGAGCAGTTCCGTCCTAGGGTGTGTCTACGATCCGTGTCCATTAGATTCTTATTTATGGGTGTGAAGCGCGCCACATTTATAAACAAGAGGCTGCGGGGCATTTAGGGATAATGACCGTCTTCCTTCTTCATAGATCGTGCGATTGAGCTACGATATAAGATTTCCCCTTTTCTCTTATTGTGCATTATGATTTCAGCGATGCCGGTAAAAAGGAAATTAATGGCCGCCCAGAAGGGCAAGACTGCGACAGGAAGGCGGATTGAACAGGAGTCCCTAGCACATATAGAAGAGGGTGAGTCCCATGATGAGGCTCCATCTTGTACTTCTCACACTCTACCTATTTTAGAGGAGCATAAAGGGGCGTCAGCTCCAGTTCCAATGCCTCTAGTTCCTCCGTCAGGTGCTTCGGGCCAGCAGATGACCGAGGTTATTTAGTTATTGACCCAGCTAGTTGCTGCTCAAGCTCAGCGGCAGAGTGTGGGTCCAAGTGACAGAGCGGCTAGTGCAAGGGCCTGTGATTTTATGAGTTTGAATCCTCCATAATTTTTCGGGTAGAAGCCGGATGAAGACCCACAGGGCTTTATAGATGAGATGCTGAGGACGCTGATAATAATACATGCTTCCGATATAGAGTCTGTGGAGTTAGCGTCCTATAGATTGCGGGATGTCGCCGTTCTATGGTATAATAATTGGATATCTTCGAGAAAGGAAAATACACCCCCTCCGGTTTGGCAGGAGTTTGTAAATGCTTTCTTTCATCACTATTTGCCACTCGAGGTTCGAAGGGCCCGAGCTAACAGGTTCCTGAATTTAAAGTAAGGAAATATGAGTGCTCGGGAGTATAGTTTCTAGTAGAACATCTTTCACAATCCCTAGAGAGTGGTTCACTAATTGACCGAGGGATAAGTCATTCGACTCATTCACATCCAGATCATGAATGTTTGGAATCCATTGTCTCCGTTTCAATTCATTAGCTAGGTATGCTCTGACGATGGTAGCCGATATGAGAGTCCGGGTGCATAGATTTGTGAATGGCTTAGGGCCACATTTGATCAAATACTGTCTGACAGCTTCACTTCAGAAAGGGATGGACATTTCCCGTATTCAGGCCCACGCTCAAAATTTAGAAGAGCAGCAACAGCCGCAAATAGGTGAGTGCGATATTGATAGAGGGCATAGTAAGAGGGCCAGATCTGCAGGTGCTAGTAGCGAGTATAAAGGGGGCCAGAGGAAAACGTATTCTAGCTATTCAGGCCAGTCCGCAACCAGTGTACCTCCTCGATTTGCGGGTAGGAGATTTGACCGCCCATTTATTCTGGTCCGGGTCAGAGTTCGAGAGTTTTGAGTTCTCAGGTTGGAGGTGATCCCAGCCAGAAGAGACCACCATTACCACAATGCTGCCAGTATGGTAGATTACATTCTGGTCAGTATCGCCGAGGTTCAGCTGCTTACTATGCCTATGATCAGATTGGACACCTGATGCGTGATTGTCCATCGATAGGTGGTAGAGCTGGGGCTCAGCCTACAGGATCAGCAGCCGGTTCTTCTTCGTTCGTGTGCCCCGTAGGGTAGATTGCCCAGGCTTCAACAGGCCGTGGTAGAGGCAGAGGGGTAGCATCCAGTTTAGGTGGCTCTCAGCCTCGTATTTATGCCTTAGCTGGACGACAGGATCTTGAGTCCTCCCCTGACATTGTCACAGGTATACTATCCATATTCTCCTATGATGTCTATGCATTGATTGATCCGGGTTTTACTTTATCGTATATCACTCCTTATGTTGCTGGCCGTATTGGGGTGAAACCTAAGCCAATCAAACCTTTTGAGGTATCTACTCCGGTTGGTGATCCAGTAATAGCTAGACAAGTATACAAAAATTGTGCGATTGTGGTATGTGATCGTCAAACTATAGTTGATTTGATTGAGCTGGAAATGTTGGATTTCGATGTTATTATGGGCATGGATTGGCTGGCTTCTTGTTATGCTAATGTGGATTATAGAAGAAAAATGGTTCGACTCCAATTCCCATGAGAACCAGTGCTTGAATGGAAGGGTAACACAGCATCTCTAAGAGGTAGGTTCATTTTCTATCTTAAGGTAAGGAAGATGATCGTTAAAGGCTACATTTATCATCTAGTCCGAGTTCATGATACTGAAGCAAAGACGCCGACCCTTCCATCTGTCCTGGTAGTAAATGAGTTTCCAGATGTATTTCCAGATGAACTTCTAGGTCTTCCATCGGAATGGGAGATTGACTTTACTATTGATGTGTTGCTGGACACCGAACCTATATCTATTCCTCCTTACAGAATGGCTCCTGCAGAATTGAAAGAGCTAAAGGCACAACTGAAGGATTTACTTGAGAAGGGATTTATTAGACCCAGTTCATCGCTATGGGGAGCACCTATCTTTTTTGTAAGAAAGAAAGATGGTTCTTTGCGAATGTGCATTGACTACAGGCAGTTGAACAAGGTGACGATAAAGAATAAGTATCAGCTTTTGAGAATCGATGATTTGTTTAATTAGCTACAAGGTGCTAAGTGGTTTTCAAAGATAGATCTAAGATCAGGATATCACCAAGGGAGAGTTAGAGAAGAAGGTATTCCAAAAATGGCTTTAAGAACTAGATATGGGCATTATGAATTTCGGGTAATGTCATTTGGGTTGACTAACGCTCCGGCAGTGTTTATGAATTTGATGAATAATGTATTCAGGCCTTTTCTAGATCTATTTTTCATCGTGTTCATCGATGACATTTTGGTATATTCTCGGCCAGAAATGAAGCATGCAAATCATCTACGTGCTGTCCTTAGAATTCTTCAAACTTGAGAATTATATGCAAAATTTTCAAAATGTGAGTTCTGGTTGAATTCTGTAACTTTCCTGGGCCATATTATCTCAGCTGATGGTATCTGAATGGATATTTAGGAAATCAAGGCCGTGAAGACTTGGCCAAGGCCTACAACACCTACAGAAGTCCGTAGCTTTTTAGGATTAGCAGGTTATTATAGATGATTTGTGGAAGGATTCTCTTCTATTTCAGCACCATTGACGAGGCTAACTCAGAAATCAGCTAAATTTGAATGAACCGGTGCTTGCGAGCACAGTTTCTAGGAATTAAAAGATAGATTGACTTCAGCCCCAGTTCTGACACTTCCAGAAGGATCAGAAGGCTATGTTGTTTATTGTGATGCCTCTGGTGTTAGGTTGGGCTTTGTGCTGATGCAGCACGGTAAGGTTGTTGCCTATGCTTCCAAGCAGTTGCGGAAACAGCAGAAGAATTACCCGACCTATGATCTTGAATTAGCTGCGGTTATTCCTGCTCTAAGATATAGAGACATTATTTGTGCGGTGTTCATGTTGATATTTATACAGATCATAAGAGTCTCCAGTATATATTCAAGTAGAAGCAGTTGAATCTGCGGCAGAGGCGATAGTTAGAGTTATTAAAGGACTATGATGTGAGTATTCTATACCATCCCCAAAAGGCGAATGTGGTGGCCGATGCTCTCAGCCGTAAATTTATGGGCAGTCTATGTTAGTTTCAGTCGGAGAAGAAAGAATTAGTTCATGAGCTCCACCAGTTCGCTAACCTAGGAGTCCGCTTAATGGACTCGGGCAATACAGGAGTTGATATTCACAATCTAGCGGTTTCATCCTTAGATATAGAAGTGAAAGATCGCCAATATGAAGACCCTAAGTTGAGTCATTATAGAGATTCACTCCCCAAAAGGAAAAGTCACCATTTGAGATTTCTGTAGATGGGATTCTTAGGTATTGAAACAGGTTATGTGTCCCGGATGTTACAGGATTACGTCGGCCTATTCTGGAAGAAGCTCATTACTCCCGTTATTCTATTCATCCAGGAGCGACAAAGATGTATCATGATCTTAAGTCAATGTATTGGTGGGAGGGAATGAAGAAGGATATAGCTGAATTTGTAGCTCAATACCCAAATTGCCAACAAGTGAAAATTGAGCATCAAAAGCCAGGAGGATTGTTGCAGGCTATGGAAATTCCAACCTAGGAATGGGAGGTGATCAACATGGATTTTATTGTAAGATTTCCTCATTCTCGGAGTAAGTATGACTCTGTATGGGTGATTGTTGACAGACTCACAAAGTCAGCTCATTTCCTACCAGGCAGAACTACATACTCAGCAGAAGATTATGCAAAGTTGTATCTTCAAGAGATAGTGCGACTCCATGGTGTCCCAGTATCCATTATCACAGATAGAGGGGCACAATTTACAGCTAAATTCGGGAAGTCTTTTCAAGAAGGTTTGGGAACTCAAGTGAGACTCAGCACAACATTTCATCCACAGACTGATGGACAAGCTGAACGCACTATTCAGACCTTGGAAGATATGTTTCGGGCATGTGTATTAGATTTTGGAGGTAATTGGGATAAACATTTTTCATTTATCGAATTTGTATATAATAACGGTTATCATTCCAGTATCCAGATGGCCCCATATGAGGCTCTATATGGAAGGAAGTGTAGATCACCAATTGGGTGGTTTGAAGCAGGAAAGACACAACTAATAGGTCTGGAATTGATTCAGCAAGTGGTGGAAAAGATCAAGCTTATCAAAGACCAATTGTTGACAGCCCAGAGTCGCCAGAAATCTTATGCGGACAATCGTTGTTAGAACCCGTATTTTTGTACATTGGAACAATCCGGATTAATTATGATAAGTTAAGGACAAAACTATTTCGGGATACAAGTCGGGATTATTGACCTTCGATTTTATTTTGAGATATAAGTTGTGCATGAATTTATTGGTATGGAACAATTAGGAAAATTTGGGACCAAAAGTGATAAAATTGGAAGTTGAAAAAAAGTCATCCATTTTTCTATGGTGGCCGTGTGGAGTGGGATGAGGCCCACACAATTTTGTGTCAACTTTTTATTGGAACAACACATTAATGTGGGCCAAGGGACCCTTGACCAAGTCTTGCATTATTAAAAGATGACCACTTCATTTGCTTCATTTTAAC
>NC_081346.1:43292457-43300070 GCF_029784015.1 Lycium ferocissimum
TCATCTTGTTCTTGACTTCTCACCAAATCTTCAAATCTTCACCAAATGTTCATACAACTATACTTTTATTGGAAATGGTTCGGAGCCGCGTTTCTCTTTCATGAAGCCTCTCCGTGATCTCCCAAGCTAAGTGCGGCCCGAGGTTAAAGTTCCATTCGAACTCCGTGATAAGGACGTCATCCTTACGGTATACCACTTCGACTCCAAATTCGCGGTTGAAGCCCACCTCTGTTGCATACACCAAAGGCAGACGAGCAGTGGTACTTATATCTGGCAATGTCTGAAGTCGCGGTAAGTGGAGTTCTGGTCCGAGAAGAAAAAGGTACGCAATTTCCAATTTATTATGTTAGTAGAACTTTAGGGGATGCGGAGAAATACTACCCCACCTAGAAAAACTGGCCCTAGCTTTATTAAGTGCATCTAGAAAGTTAAAACCTTATTTTCAATGTCACCCTATTTGCGTGGTAACGACATACTCGTTAAAAACGTTATGCATAAACAAGAATTGTTCGATAGGTTGACAAAATGGGCAGTCGAAGTCAGCGGATATGACATCGAATATAAGCCCCGAACGGCTATAAAGTCCCAAATTTTGGTGGGCTTCGTGGGAGATTTTACTCCCGCAATGGTTCTCTAGGTAAAGAAAGAACTTTTTTAACCTCGGGTGAAATCTCGGGGATTTGGACCTTATACACGGATGGAGCCACCAATGTAAAAGGAACTGGGCTCGGTGATTGTTTAAAGCCCCGTGGGGATAGCATTCGGCGCTCATAAGAACTTTAAAATTGACTAACAATGAAGCGAGTACGAGGGTATGATTGCAAAGTTTAGAGTCAATTTAGAGTTTGGGCGAAGTAATCATTGAAGCAAAATGCGACTGTGCTTTGCCGTGGAATCAAGTAAACGGGGGTTTGATGTGATGATCGGATGCAAAAATACTTGAAGAAGATACCGTAGTTTTACACCGATTCAAAGAAGGCTATACACAAGATGTGCCAAGGGAATAAAACACCAAGGTAGATGCATTGGAAAACTTGGGCTCCTCGATCGGAATGGAGGAATTTAACTCGGGACTCCATGGGCTGAATGTGAACTCGCCATCGAAACAGCCACGCCGGTTAACATGACAAGTTTAACTTTGGGACTAGCGGAACAAGTTCATAGACTATACCTGCGTAGGAAAATTACTAGTGGACCCTAAGGAGTCACGAGTCTTGGGGCTGGGGCGACAAAGATAAGACGATTGAAGGAAAATTATATCGGCGTTCATTTTACGGTCCTTAGCAGTGCTTGGAGCGGGAGAGACGGACTACGCAATGCACGAAGTCCATGAAGGAACCTGTGGCAATCATTCCGGGCTGAATCGTTAGCTCGAAGGTTGATTTGATAGCCGGTTGTACCGGGATCATGCCTGGAGAGAACGGTTAATTTTGTTCAGTGTGATCGGTGTCAAAGACACGGCCCTATGATCCATCAGCCAGGAGAATTGCTTTATCCAGTATTATCCTTATGGCCATTCATGAAATGGGAAATGGACATTATCGGCCCATTACCTTGAGCACCAGGTAAAGCTCATTTCATTTCTTGACATCTTCTATTTTCTAAACGGGTCGAAATGTGCCTTCGAAAAGATACGTGAAAAAGATTCTATCAACTTCATACGATCACATCATATGTTTGCTCATATCCCAACCGAGATCACTCGCGATACGTCGACAATTCATAGGTAACAAAGTCAATAATTTCCTCGTTGTCTGAAGATCAAAAAGATAATGTCCACTCCGTATCACCCTAGTGCAAACGAACATGCAGAATCAACAAACAAGACTATCTTTCAGAACTTGAGGAAACGGTTAGATGAATCCAAAGGCAGGTGGAAAGAAATCATGCCGGAGGTACTATGGGCATACAGAACTACATCAAAGTCAAGCATCGGTAAAATGCCTTTTTTTTGGTATATGGAGCAGAGGCTCTGATCCCCATTGAAGTTGGGGAGCCGAGCCTAAGATTCCAATACACCACTGAAGAGTTAAACGACGAAGCTATGGCAGGAAAACTCGATTTAACAGAATAACTATGCGAGGCAGCGTTAGTCCGATTGGCAGTGCAAAAACAATGGGTGGGCGGGTATTACAGCCAAAGAACCAATCTTCAACATTTCCAGATCGGGGACTTGGTCCTCCGAAAGGTCACATTACACATAAAAGACCCTAATGAGGGGAAACTTGGTCTGAACTGGGAAGGATCGTACAAAGTTATCGGTATAACCTGCAAAGAATCGTACCAGCTCGCGTCGGAGGATGGCCTACAATTGTTAAACAATTGGAACGTAGCACACTTAAAGAGAAACTATTGCTAAGGTACGACCCAAACCCCTTTCGTGAATTCTTTTCACTTACTTGTTTTGATCACTACAGGAGAAAAGCTCAAATGAAATTATGAAGATTAGAGTTAGATGGAAAAAAACACGTGTCGTACTTTTTTTCCCTTAGCTCAATTTTGTCCCAAAGGGGGTTTTTTAAGAAGGTTTCAACGCAGCAACAACGTACAACGTGTTACTTCGACTAGCCATGCTAGACCGAGGACCGGCCGCAGTATTAACGATAGCGTTTCCTTCTCATACTTCGAACACAAACACTAGGGGACTATCATACTATAAGCCCGAGCCGAGGCCAAACCGATTGTATCATGTAAGCCCAACGAGGGCCGAATACATCTTGTTTCTTTGAAAGTTCCTATATTAGGATTTGTTGTAAGGGCCAAACGATCGAATGAGTCTTGCCCGAATAGCTAAGTTTGTTATGACAAAAATCAGAATGCGACTTGGAAATTGTACATACAAGTTTGTGAAATGAGAAGAGCACTTCGATTTAAGCTTTGCGCATATTACTGTTCGCAAAATATCCACTTCACATAGTAAGTCCGTTATGCTTATAAGTTCATAAACAACCCCGAACCAGGGACTAAAAACTAGGATCCATCAAATTCAAGGTTTCGACTTAAGGAAATTCTTAGCGAATTGAGCCTGACTCATTCATAGAGGCCTTAAAAGGTCGAAAATAGACCTAGCCTAAAATAAAGAGACTAAAAAACGCTTAAGTCTGAAAGACTGGAAATACTAGCCCAAATGCCCAAAGTGATTAGGAGACTCCGCATTCACGAGCATAAAATATACATAAGTGGCCAACCTCGGCACAAAACTCGTTTGTTTTCAGAAGGTGATTTACCTTTAACAAACTTGTGCAAATATCGCCCGAAGTCGAGCTCGAGTCTACATTTGAATGAGTTATCAGCATAAGCATACCTCGTTCAAATAAAAAATTAAGTAGACAATGTTTTCAAAGACTTCGGTAAGGCAAACACTTCCAAAATATATTAGCACTTCCAAAATATATTTACATAAGGCCAAATACCGGCCTCAACAAAAATTTACAAACAAAAGAAAGATAACATTTTTTCTTTGCCTAAGGGCCTATCTATTCCTCCTCCTTGGAATCTAACTCCTCAGAAGCGATAGGACTTTCTTCCGTAAGGGCCTATCTATTCCTCCTCCTCGGAATCTAACTCCTCAGAAGCGATAGGCCTTTCTTCCGAACTGTCACCCAAGAAAGCTTTATGGGTCCGAACCTCCACCTCCTCAACCTGAGCAATCTTCGCACCAATGTCCTCGATTCGATGCCGTGCTGGACTTCTTTGAAGGTAAGCACTCGGGTCTTCCATTTCATATGTTCAGCTCACAGAGTGGAACGGTCAATAGCGGCTTTGACATTGGCATCGGCTTGGGCCTTAATCTGGTCTCGCTCAAACAAGACCTGCTGAATCTGGGTCATTATCCCGGCATTCTCCTGAGATAGCGCACTCAGATCTCGATTGGCTTCTTCGAGTTGTTTTTTGAGACCCTCAACAGACCTAGCCTGGGCATCGTACTTCTCTTGAAAAACCCTCGAGCGATCTTTTTCATGATCCTGCTCGGCAGCAAGACGAACAATCTCAGCTTTAGCAGCATTAGGCTCTTGCCACAGATTAGCATCGGTAGCCGTCTCTTCCTCAAGTACTGCCTCGACCTTCCGCTTATCCACCGAAAGAACAGTATACTTTTTAAGCAGGTCCGCCAAGTCATGTTCGGCCTTAAGCATGCCCTCTTTGGTAGTCGAAAGCTCAGCCTTAAGAACTGAGGGGTTACCCACTGAAAGCAATTGATCCTTCTTTTGCTGCAACAAGATTTTAAACTTTTCGATCTCTCGACCTTGTGCATCCCGCTGGCCCTGAACATCTTCAAGCTGGTTGTGGAGCTTAGCATTATCCCTCATACATCGAAGGAAGCTCTCATGCTGCAAAAGGACAGTCTGATAAAAAAAAGAACTCAGATTAGGCATAAGTACAAATCACAAGATGAAATTAAAACTGAGGATGATGTACGTACCCGGTTGGATGAATGCATACTCTCGTTGAAGAGATATTGCCACGAGACTCGATCCATTTTCTCTCGGTCTTCATCGGATGCAAAAGGTCGCAGATAACTGGTAATTCCGACTGGTCGAGACATGAAGTGTATGTCTGTAGGGACAGTGACTACAATGGACCTAGTCTCGTTCGGCTTAGCACTTGGGGCTAGAAAAGTTTCGATGAGGTGAGTGCGAGAACCTGATTTGGTGGCCCTAAAAGGTCTTCTTTTCCCTAGAGGAATAGGAAACTTAAATCTCGTAGGATCTGCAATGGCAGTAGGAGTAGAGGCATCAACATCGAACATACCTTCGAATTCCTCCTGCTCTATGGGGAGAGAGGAAGTAGTTCCGGCTATTTCGACTGAAGGCAGTTCATGCTCTATCAAAATAGTATCCTTTGGGACTGTAGATCTCGACAGACCAAGGTCTGGCAAGTCGGAGGGTTGCACATCACCAACCTCAGTATTCTGTCCGACAGCCTCGGTCATATTTTCCTCCATCATAATGACCAGAGTGCCACTTGCTCTGATACCGGTGGTGGCGCCTACACCGACAGACTTCATAAGAATATCATCCTCGGTAATATCTCTCAACGTCCAAGTCTGAGTAGTTTTCATCTTTTTTGGGCCCGTTGAGGATGAGGGTTTGGAAGATCTACTCTGCTTCCTGCTTCTCGTAGCCTCGGAAATAACTTGATCCACACTGGTCAAATTGAACATTTCTTTAGTCGTCAGGGGAGCATCCGAAGGATCAGGCCTCAAGGTAACTTTACCCCTCTTCAGGCCTGCATAACACACGGTTAATCACCAATAAAGGCTATGAGGTAAAATCTAAAAAAAAAATACAAAAAGTAAACGGAAGGCTCACCGTGGTTTTTTGCTACCCGCTTGCCTGTGGGGAGGTCTCTCCATGTAACGCCCCAAATCTGGAGCGGCGTGACGGACATTCGGTTCCAAACTAGGCCCAAGCAAACCACTCTAAATATAAAACTCTGATAAGGCCTACCTGTACACAGACAATACCAACAAGCCGGTGGAAAATCGATATATATATATATATATATATATATATATATATATATATATATAAATGCGAATATCTCTCATACGAACTTAAAGACACACACACCTAAAATATATATACACAAGCGAGTAAGACGGCGAACATATGTATGTTGTACAACAAAAATGAGAGCCGATAAGGCTACAAAACATACCAACTACATACAAATATCTACAAACCTCTAGGGAACACGAGCTGTAGAAAGGATAGGACAAGGCCCCGTCATACCTATATATATATATATATATATGTCAAAATAGCATACCAAAAAGACTGCGGACTCAAACCAAGTAGAGTGCTGCGATCGGTGAGTGGAAGACCTGCGAGATGGATCGTACGTACGGCTACTCGAACTCGCGAGCATGAATGCAGCGCGCCCAAGAAAAAGGGACGTCAGTACGAAACAATGTACTGAGTATGTCAGGTGATGGAATAACTGAAACTGAACTGAAAATAATACAATTTGGAGGCCAAAGAATGCCCTGAAAATCTCACCTGACCTGTCTCATATGAAATACAATATAATACTATTATATATCTTACTGACCAAGTGGCCAGGCAACTAAAAATTCTCATTGATCCGTCGGCGGTGCAATGTTTGTCTCACTAACCCGTCGGCCAGGCATTCTATCTCACTGACCTGTAGGCCAGGCATATCTGTATCACTGACCCGTAGGCCAGGCATATCTGTCTCATTGACCAAGTGTTCAGGCTAAAGAAAATGTATATATGTATATCATGCATGAGCTAAAAAAAATACCGACTCTGTAACATGTCTCTTCTATCTCTCTATGAACTCAAAGACATATGGAGGGAATATTGTTATACCCCGCATTTTGTGCATTCGGATAACTCGAGAAAGTCGTGGCAAGTTAAGGACAGGATCATTTTCAAGAATTATTTTAATGTACGAGTTGTTAGGAATATTGGTGGTATGGAAATATTGAGAAAGGCCAAGGGTAAAAAGAGAAATTTGTAAAATGGCCAATGGAAATAATGTGGAAGGTTAGGGGCAAAATGGTAATATTGAGGAAAGTCGAGGGGCAAAATGGGAATTTTACAAAAGGTTCATAAAAATTCCAAAGAGGCCATATTGGCCATGTGACAAAAAAAGGAAAGAAAAAGGATGAAAAATGATGACAATTAAGTCATCTTTTAATTTCAAGAAAATTAAAGAATTTTCTAGAGAAGGGGCATGCCCCTCACATGAAAGATATATATATATATATATATATATATATATATGAGAGAAGTCCTTATTTTAGTTAAGAGAGTTGGAAAAAAGAAGAAAAAGAAGAGCAAAAATGGAAAGGCCATTCGGCCAAGAGAAGAAGAGAGAGAAAAAAAAAAAAATCTTGGAGCCTTCAACTTTGATTCAAAAACTTGTCTCTACTTGAATTCCTACTAAGTTCAAGGTCCTCTTCAAGATGATATAATTGTTTTGGCAAGAAACTATCTTTGGTGGCAAGTAGAAGTTTGGAGAAAAGGTAAGAATTTTATGTTCTTTATATGTTATGGAAGGTTATATGTGTTGTAGTATGCGGAAATGAATGGAGGTATGAAATTTGGGTGTAGCCGTGTGAGTGTGTGAGTGTGTGTGGCCGTATGGCATTGTGTTGATGGAGAAGGATGATCAAATTTTATTTGTTATGTTAATTGTGTTGTTGTGGCCTTGTAATGTAAATGGAAGGATACTAGTTCAAGTTAGTATGAAAATTTGGTTGTTAAGTTGTTCTAGGAAATTTTGTGATTTTATTATAATTTATGTAATTGTGGGAATGGAATTGTAAGGTGCAAATTGTTGTTGTTGTTGATGAAGTTGGAAGATGGAAATATGTTATGAATATGTATGTTGAAGATTAGAAGTTTTGGATGGGTTATGGTTTTGGTGAAAAATTTGTATACTTTGTATATCTTGTGAAAATTTTGTGGAAGTGATATGAAATGATTTAGAATTGTATTGGAATGATTTTGATTAGTAAATGAATATGAGAATGTTGGTATTGAGTTGGAAATATGAAGTTAGAATGAAAGCTATTGCACTATGTTGGAAAGAAGACTAGTTATGCTATATTGTGCTTCATAATGATTGTTTGTGTTGTTGTT
>NC_081346.1:43300170-43348323 GCF_029784015.1 Lycium ferocissimum
TCCTTGGGCAACCCCATCTATTAAACCGAGAAACCACTCGACTCTAACAACTTAATAATCTCTTTCTTGACAGTACTTTGCATGGGTGGATTCGGTCGCTATCGATGTCCCGACGCTCGGTGTGCTATCTTCCTCGAGTTGAATTTTATGCTCACAGATGCCAGAGGGAATTCCCCGAATGTCTGCAATGGTCCACCTTATAGCTCGCTAACACTCTCTCAAAATTGCAAGTAACCTCTTCATCTTCTCATCAGTAAGCAAAGCAGAAACAATAACTTGCAATGTATTATTCGGACTGAAAAACTCATACCTCAGATGTTTTGGTAGTTGCTTGAGCTCAAGCTTTGGCGGCTCAATAATAGATGGTTTTGTTGGAGGAGTTTTTCGATTCTCAAGATCAAGAGACAATTTATTTGGCTAATAAGAATAATATCCCAATCTTTCAAGCGAATTTACAGTCTCTGCATACCCCTCTATATCATCGGCATCAAAATTGACTAGGATGGCCACTAATGTCTCCCCAAGGCACTCTTCTTCCATCTTGAATTCAACAGCCTCATCTACCATATCTATAGCATCAATGACCTAAATGCTTCCGTAAGCACTCGATAGTTTCATTCCCTTACTGGCCTGAAAGGTCACCTCTTCATCGTTAACATGAAATTTGATCTCATTCCTTTCTGAATCCATGAGAGCCCTTCTAGTGGAAAGTAAAGGTTTCTGTAGAATAATAGGAATATCTTGATCAATAGCGCAATCAAGAATCACAAAAGCTGCTGGTAGAAGGAATTCGCAACCCGAATAAACACCTCATCAATAACCCCAACTAGCCTCTTGATGGACCTATCAGCCATTTGTAGTCGCATGTTAGTAGGTCTAAGAATTCCCAACCTCGATTGCTTATAGATAGCAAGCAACATTAGGTTAATTCTAGCCCCATTATAGAGCACGAGCAAAATCATGACAGCCAACAAAGCATGGAATAGTAAAATCCTCTGGATCCTTCTTCCTCTAAACCCTGGTTGTAGTTATTACAGAACTAACACGGTGAGTCACACTCACTGTGTCATGATTGATCGGCCTCTTTTTCATCAATAGATCCTTTAAATACTTTGTAAAACCCGACATCTCTTGGAAGGCATAAAGAAATGGAATATTCATCGATAGCTGCTTCTGTTGATCATAGAAACGCTGACACTTAGCATCCTCATTCTTCTTCACTAACCTCCGAGGAAAAGGAGGTGAAGATTTTATCAATTGAGTCAAGGGCCTGAATGCCCGGTAGCATTACCTTTCCTTTTGTCACTGCTCATCTCTTGGGCCTTTGGAACATCTGGCACAGGATCAAGTCCAACCACATTCGGGATTTCCTCTAGCACTTCCTCGATTTGACGTGGTATCTCAGATGGAACCTCTATCTCTGCTTCTTCTATAGGCCCCTTTTCAGCTGCCTTTGCGCCCACATCTTGACCTTTGGGTGCTAATGGAAGCACACTTCTCAATATGATTACCTCCACCACTCTTGGGATTTAGAATTGTGTCATCGGGAGGCCTCCGCATTGTGGAGGGTCTTTGCTCTCTCGAGATATCTCTTATCTGTGACTCAAGCGTTTAGATGGAGGTAGTGTGAGTACCCATAGTTTTGGTCAACCCTTTCAAAGTTTTTTGGACTTCTCTTAGTTGGCTAGCACCCTCTCAAGCATGCTCTCCAGCTTAGAACCTCCTTTCTTATTTGATTGACCCTTTTGGTGGAACATAGGGATTGGAACTCCTATTTTCAAAATTATTGTTGTTTTTGTAGTTCCCTTTTGTTCAAACCACCATAATTGTTGTTGTAGTTACCTAGCCCTTGTTAAAGTCTCCACTGGTTCTGATTCAGATAACCTCGTTGGTTGTTTTTCCTTTTGGTAATCCGCTTGAGAGTTATTCCCATAATTAGCATCTTCATACCGCGTGGGAGGTCCCTCTTGATATGGACCCTCGGGAACTTGGTACATCCCTTTCAGCATAGTCTGCACATCTTCAACTGCATTTACTTTCTTAGTCTCTCTTTCATCAAACCTCTTTGCCAGTAAAGAAATATTTGTTGCAAGCTGGGCTAGAGTTTATTGTGTCTCTTAGTTTTCTTTCGCAATAGTATGGATCATTAGAGCCCCATACGCCACGCCATCTCCAAAAGTTTGGTAGAGTAGTCTTTCATAGTATCTCCTTCCTTCATCCTCAACATCTCAAATTCTCTTTTGAGAGTTAGGAGTTTGACAGTCTTCACTCTGTCATTTCCGTCGAACTCCTCTTTTAGCTTCTTCCATGCTTCTTTAGGTGTCTCATAAGCCATTATTCTTATGAAAATCACTTCTGAAAATGCTGAATAAAGACATGTGAGAGCCTTTGGTTCCCTTGACTTCAGATCTTCATAAATCTTCATCTGTGCAACAGTTGGATTTGGTCAAAGCGGAGGAGGATCAACTTCACTTTCAATTGTTTCCCTTTGAGATAAGCCTTCATCTTTATCACCCATGTGTGATAATTCTCCCCTATAAACATAGGAGGACCTGCACCCAAGAAGCTGTTGGAAGCCATGTTACTAATTCTTAGCTCTCCTCACCTTAGAAGAACTGAAGAAAACCTTCATTTTTTCTTCACAGATCCTTCAAGAGAAAGGGCTCTGATGCTACTGTTAATTTTGGAAACTTCAGAGGAAAAAAACTAAGGTTCAACAGAAACCTTTTTTTCATTCAAATCATATTCCAAAAGGCATACACACATATATCTACATAATACACTTCCAAAGTCAGTAGAACACCTTACCTATCGAATCACTATTGTACTTTCTTACAAGACATATTCCACAAAACAAGGACCACCATTCCTTTACAAACTGAACAAAAATATCAAAATAGGAAATATTAAATTAAAGATTACCTAGAAAAATCTCATTTTCTAACAAAAACATGTATCTGATTCTACACTAGATAAATTAGAGAAGTGTTTTATTTTCAATTTTAACCTTCGATTTGTCAAAAGTACTTTAAGAAAATAGCCTTGAAGAAAATCATCTTGGTCATTTTGGTATTTAACTGGGGATTACAAATTCCAGGATTGTTATCCTGTATTATGGCAGTATAAAAATAACACAACAATTATAGTATAACTAATCTTGAGTTTGCTAATTCTGGAATAAAAAATTCAATCAAACATGAAATAAAATAACCTTGTATTTTATTCTGAAATTTTATTCCACAACCTAACAACCCCTAATTGCCTTGGCGCTTGTTCCTTGATACAATTCTTTAACATCCATTTCAGCATACTATGGACTTTAAGTCTTCTTTCCAAACTCTTTTAAAACACTCCAAACTCTTAATGGGTTGGCCAAATATAAATCTATTGACGTTCCCTTTTAAACGGAGGAAGTTGTTCCCTTTTAAACGGAGGAAGTTGAGGGTTATTTTAATTTTTTTTTTTTTTTTAGAGAAATTAAAGGGAAAGAAGGGGAAGTAGTCTATTTCATGTAGTGTGGTTGTTACTTGTAGGGATGGCAATTGGGGCAGGGCGGAGCGGGGCAAGCGGGGCAAGCCCTTAAAAGGGCAGTAGCGAGGGCGTCGCTTAAACGGGGGCGAGGCGGGGCGGGGCGGGGGCGGGGGCAAAATTTATTTTTGAAATTTTTTAATAGGGCGTATGCGAGGGCGGTGGCAAAAATTTGATTTTTGCATTGTTTGGTTGTTGAAATCTGGACAGCTTTTGTGTAGTTTGATCATTGTGTGTCTAGCTAATTCTGTGTAGTTCGATTGGTATATCATAAGATGGACATATACATTTTCTAATACAATGATATTTGTTTCAGGTTTTTGATGTTGGGTTTATTCCACTTTTTTGTTTCAATTTTATTGGTATGAGACCATCAGTCCATTTCTTATTGTGAAGATTCATTATCATCTTCTCGTACTTTATAAACCGGTTTTTGAAGATTGGTTGGCAACGGAAAATAAGTGAAAAAGATTGTTGAAGATTGGTTCTTGTAAATTGAGTTTTAATTGAAAACTATGATTCAACTGCACTTTTTAGAACTAGTTGGAACTTTGTTTTACTAAAAAACTTGTGAAAGTCAATCTTTGCTAGGATCAATCTTTGCAGTTCACAAAATACTAGTGCAACATTACTATCACAATGACCTTTTTCTTTCACAATAATCTTTGCAGGAATTGATTACTAATTATATTTTCAAATCCTAATGATTAAAAAAAAAAAAAAAAGATTCAATTTCAGGAATTGTTTGTTCAACCAATTTAAAAAAATCAAAAGGATATAAAAAAATCCATGCTCCAAAGTGAAAAATAAAGAGGTGAAATGAAAGATAACATAAACGGGGCGGGGCGGAGCGGGACTTCCTGCTGCTGGTATACGAACTGCATAAGTTCCCCTTAAAAATTGCCCAAAACCAAGCTCTAAAACTCTCAAATGTCTGGAAATGAAATTAAAATCCATACATTTAGATTTATACCTGGCGACTTATCCCATCGAGATTGTGACTGGGTGATTAAGTATTTTGATACGATATTTTGATATTTTATTATAGATACTTAATACCATATCAAATATAAAAAAAAGTTAAAAATGCATGCTAAATATTGTATCGAATACCAGAATACCAAAATTTTTAATTTTTATAACTTGATATTTATCAAAGTATGCACCCCCAGTAGTTAGTGGTTGTGCTGAATGTTTGAATGTATGATATGGAGAGAGGGGAGTGAGATTGTGGGATTTTTTTAACAAAGAGAGTAAGTCGTTCGGATACTTAATGTTTGAATGTATGATGTGGAGAGAGGGGAGCGAGATGGTGGGATAAAATAATATTTTCTTTGTCTCAATTACGTGATATACTTTTCTTTTTAGTCTGTCCCAAAAAGAATGATAAATTTTCATAATTAGAATAGAAATAATTCAACTTGAAAATTTCCTTTTTACCCTTAATGAAATTATTTACCGCCACATAAATATATATGGCTTGTTTTAGACCACAAGTTTCAAAAATCTTCCTTTCTTTCTTAAATTTCATGTCTAGTCAAATTATGTCACATAAATTGGGACGAAGGGAGTACTAAGTTTGATGTGATAAAGTGGGATATCCAGGATTAAGTTTGGGGTTAAATTTATACTATGGTTGGATAAATTTACACCTCATAGTACAAATTTAATTTCAAACTTAATCTTAGATTTCCATCTTATCCCGCGTACCAAACGACTCCAAGAGATCAGATATTAGAGATAGAAGATGTCTGGTTTGGTATAAAAAATGGAGAGGGACATGCTTCTGGATGAAGACCACAAAAAATTATCAGTACTTTCTTTTGGATCCTTGGAGCAATTCTCACGCTTCTACATTTCCCAGTATGGAATGTTTTGGCACCATGGCGAACTCCCTCTTCCGGTAACAACTAAACCAAATTAGCCAACTTTCCAGCTTTTCGTTTTATTTTGTAAATTTTGGATTTATGAAACAGCTCATTTCAACATGTCGATGAATTAAAGAATCCCTTGTAGATACTCCGCTGGAAATCGCAGTTTTTTCCGTCAGTTTAAAGTACTCACCGTGTTCCAATTTGTAAGTCTGATTTTAACTTAGCATGAAGTTTAAGAAAGTAAAGAAGACTTTCAAATCTTATGATCTTAAACTAAAAGATGTGTAAAATGTACCAAAATGCTGTTTAATCTTATGATCTTAAACATGCTGAAAAGTTGGAATTAAAGAGTTTCTGAAAAAAGGAAAAAGACATTCTTTTTTTATACGAACTATAAAGGAAAAAGATATTCATTTTTTAAACGAACTAAAAAGGAAACTAAGACAAACAAATTAAAACGGAGGGAGTAAAATTAAAAAAAGAAAAGAAAAGAGGGCGCATAATGTGTAAATAGTTGCAATTAGAAAAGATTTCCTATTGAAGAATATCACTAGGATTTAGTTCATTTTAAGGATTTTTTGCATTTTGTTGAGTTCTTGTGAATTTTGATGATTAACAAACGAAATTGGCTTGTGCTAAATTTGTAGAAATTACTAAATAGAATTTCTTAATTGAGAATTATTATTAAACTGACTTGTTCTACAATTGGCTAATGCGCGTTAATTTGTTTGATGACTAGAACACACAAATGGATCACTTGATGAAGACTTGTGATGTTAAATCTTAGAGTAAAATTATTAAGCATGTATGTCTCCTTGAAATAAGGAATGGCCTTGACTTGGATGACTTGTAAATGATGGCTGCAAGTTGTAGTTTGAAAAACAAGAAAAGCTGCCTCAACCCATGTGAGTAGTTTGAAAATATTGTCCAACCCATGTGGGCAGTTTGAAAAAAATTTCTTAACCAATGTGGTGATAAGATAGTGTTGTTGGGATAGTAATTCTTTGAATAGACTTTTATTCTTCACTAACTATATATATTGCTCAAGTCTTCATTTTGCAAGATACACGTCCAGCACCATTCAATACAAGTTAGTGCAAATATTGAGAGCATTTAAATAGTGAATTGAAAAGCAAAAGAGTGCAGTTTTTGAAAGCTAAAATGTGCAGAGGAAACATACTATGACACTGTTCCATTCCAGGGTTCCATAGCATTCTGTCCAGTCTTAGTTCTCTATAGTAAAATCCAGTCTTAGTTCTCTGTAGTAAAATTATTTTTGAGTTGTAACCTAATTTGCTTAATCTGGAAGCATTGCTTAGGTTTTACTTTATCCCAAACCTTCAGCTTCAAGCTAGAGTTAGCTTGAAGGGGTTGCTACATTCAAGTGATTGTAGGCATTGAAGGGGCTAGGGGTAGTCTATTAGGTTACATAAGTTTGTAATCTGAATTTGGCTAAAGTTTAGTGAAGTTGGGGGTAAATCCTACAGGGGTGTGGGTCGTGGTTTTTTACACCTTTTGAGCCGGGAATTTTTCACGTAAAAATCTTGTGTTCTTATTTATTCCACAATTTTCATTCTACAAATAGTAGTATAAGAACCATGTTCCTTCTAGTGGTTCACTGTCTTTGAAAGTTAGGCAAATCTTAACTGGTTGCGAAAATTTGGTATGACCCAATTAAACCCCTCTCTTAAGTCTAAGTGGTTTCTAAATTAACAAGTAGTATCAGAGTGGGTATTCTCTAGTAAGGCTAACACCTTGAAAAAGATCCAAATACACAAACTATGAATGAGGGACAGTCCATTACTCGACCTCCACTATTTAATGGGCAATATTACAGTTGGGGGAAGTCTCGTATGGAGAACATTTTACAAGCTGAGGATTACCAATTTTGGGTAATAACTAGTGGTTGTCCACTGGTTCCAATGAAAGATGATGCAACTGGAAACAAGGTTCCCCAAAGAAAAGGCTGGCTTGGGAGAAGAAGATTACAAGATGCCGGAGAAAAATGCTAAGGCCATAAAAATACTCACATGTGGACTTGATCCCGATGAGTATAATCGAATCCCTGCTTGTGGATCTGCAAAAGAGATGTGGGAATCATTATAAATTGTACATGAAGGAACAAATCAGGCAAAATAGTCTAGAATTGAATTACTTATGACTGACTATGAATTGTTCACTATGAACAAAAATGAGTCCATCAAGGAGATGCAGTCAAGGTTCACAATTATTATAAATAAACTCAAGTCACTTGGAAAAACTTTCAAGTCAGAGGTGCTTGTAAGAAAAGTCCTTAGGATTTTGCTTTCTTCATGGGAAAGCAAAGTTACGGCTATTCAAGAAGCTAAGGAGATGAACAAATTAACAACGGATGAACTGATTGGAAACTTGCATACTTATGAACTAAGAAAAAGTTCTCAAATGAAACAAGAGTCAAAGAAAGATAAATGGTTGTCCATAAAGGCAAAAGTGCGTGATAACTCTGACTTTGATGATGATGGCATGGCATTAATCACTCGTAAGTTCAAGAAGTTTCTCATGAAAGGCAAAAGCTTTATAAAGGGAAATTTAAGTAAGGCAAACCGACAAGCCTCGGTTTGATGGATGTTTCAAATATGAAAAACTGGATCACATGATCATAGATTGTCCAATGTGGGAAGAAGAGTATAAATGGGCAAAGGAACAGAAGATGAACCAGATGAAGGAACAGGTCCATGATTGATTCAAAACTCTGAAAAAGCCATCCAACAAAGCTTTCACAAGAGCTATGCTAGAAGCTTGAGAAGATAGTTGTAATGACCCATTAGGTCATTTTAGTTATTTTGACTATTTGACCCCTGATTACCCTTCCCCTAGCTTCATTAGAGTATATTTGACTTGTGGAGATGGGTGGGGGCAGTTCTCAAGGCATTCGAATGAGATTTGGGTGAGAAAATGGGATTTGTGAAAGTTCATAAGTATTGGGTTGACCAAAGTCAACATCAGGGGTAAATGAGTCCTTTTGGAAATTTTATTGATTCCATTAGGTCCGGAATATCGATTATGACTTGGTTGAGTGATTGGTTCGGTTAGCGAGGGACTCGGGGGTATTTTAGACTTTTGGTTGGAAACCTAGTTTTCAGGGATTGGAGTTGACCACGGTCAACACCGGTCATGATGATCTCCTTTGAGAATTTTGAATGCGCTAGTGAGTTCGTAACGTGTTTTATGATTGAAATGCATATTTGGTTTGTGTCGGGGAGGTTCCAGATGAGTTTGGGGTATTGGACCGGAATTGGGGAAAAATTAAATTTTTATTGTTTTCAGTGAATGTTGTTTTCTTCAACGCGTTAGCGAGTTGTAGTGGACCAGGAGAGTCGCATTCGTGAGCCGAGGGCTCGTGTTCGCGAAGAAGGGTGTTGCCTGGGCCGGATTTGGATGACCCATATCGTTCGCGATGGCCTCTTCGCGATCGCGATAAGTAGGCTGGTCAGGGCTCGTGTTCGGGTGGCATGACCGCCTTTGCGAAGAGAAAATTAGGCCTGGGCAGATTCTAAACCCCATTTCGTGTTTATACCCTTCTTTCACATATTTGGAGCTTGAGACCTCGGTTTAAGGAGAATTTTGAAGGAATTTGCAAGATTCATCAAGTGGGTAAGTTTCTAATCTCTCTTTTACTTTTATATCATTAATTGGTAAGGATTCCCGTGTTAGAAATCATGATTTAAGGATGGGATTTGATGGTTTATGAACCCTAAGCTAGAATTTGAGGATTCTTGATTTGAGCATGAATATGATGATGGATTTGGTTCATATTTGGTATATAGACACCTTAGATGCTGGGTAAGCTTATTGGGTTGAATTTCCCTTTTTGCCCCTTGTGGCTCGAAATCCTATTTTAGGTGACTTTTTGGGTTCGGAACTAAAGTATGAACCCGATTTTGTATCGAAATTATGATTTTGACCTTCGGGGTTTAAAAAAGGGATTTTGGTTTGAACTTCTAGACCTGAATCTTTATATGAAAATATAGGTACCGATTGAATCGTATTCTTACGTATGATCAGTGTCTGAATGGATTGGAATCGTTCGGAGGCTCTACAAAAGGGCAAGGCTTTGTTGTGATCATGATACCTTTGTTCAGGCATGTTGAGACTTTTGACGTTAATTAAAGCGACGTGGTTGGCTTATTAGACTAATAAGAGGGGAAATGAGGTAACTAAAAGGGGTCCCGATACTTGTGAGGTGATGAGCACTTGTATTGGGTATCGATGTGTAACGACATGTTTGGTCGTTATGAGCACTCCTACTTTTTATCCAAAATACCCATTTTTTGGACTCACAATATTAGCAATTTTACGCGCGGGATTAGCAGGTACAGGTGACCTATAGTCGATTTGGAAAGAAATAATCAATTTAGGATTTTTAAAAACAGGTGCCTCGCACCTGCGTTTGGCAGGCTGCTTCGGCGAGCCCGCGTCTGCGAGAACTCGTCCGCGTAGGCGAGGAAATTATGGAACTAATGAATTCGCATCTGCGGAAAACCTTCTGCAGAGGTGGCATCGCGTAGGCAGGCAGTGGCTCGCGAAAGCGGAGATCGCTGGTCAGAACAGATATTTATTTTCCCATTTTGGGTTTGGACCTCTTTCACCCGCTAAAATTTATAAAGCTTACTTTAGAGAAATTTCAGAGGATTCGTTGGTTTCGTGGTGAGGGTAAGATCTAAACCCTATGTTATTACTCCCTTTTAGTTCCTTTATCTTCCTATTAGGTCATTCATGTATGGGTCTTGTTTTTGGGGGAAAACTCTTTCTATTTGTAAAACCCCAAGTGGGTTAATGGTTTTCTTTAACTAAAATCATGCTTTGTTTCGGAAATGTAGCTTAGTGTTTATCTTGGGGAAGTTATTTTCCAACTCCAATGTCTAAGTAAAAAATGGATTTCTCAAATGGGTTAGTGAAGGGTTTTCTTAGAAAATTGGGGGAGGTTAGAAATTACAGGATTTGGAAGATCATTCCGAGTCAGTTAAGTATGAAACTTCGGTTTTTGATCATTGGAGGTTCAAGTGGGCTAGTTTTGCGAAAAGTTCCAAATTTGCCATTGTGGGCCCCGGCTTGTTTTCTTAGAATCGTTGGAGTCCTTCTAGGAGTATGCTAGTTTGAATATTCATAGTATCATTTGCTAATGTAGAATACTTGCTTGCCTCGACTTCGCTCATTCAAATGTGTTCCCAAAATGGAGAAGCTCAAGATGGATGTTCATGGTTCGTATTCGGCAATCGAGGTAGATTACGGCTTACCTTTGTTAGACTTTGATTAGTGAATCGCATGTGTTGTGTAGTTATTGACGGGGAAAGTATGATAGGCCTTCGGGTATGGTTGCAGTGTTAAATCCACTGGCTTTATAATCTCTGATTATTTGGGCTTGTCGTCGTACTTTATGCAATTATTGACATGTGTTGTACTTGATGACGTGGTTGAGGTTATGTGGGTTGTACTAGTTCTATTGTTGTGATTGGGATTGAGTATCTGATACAATTCCATGATAGTTGTGATGATTGGTGCAAGGATTGATTTATCATTATGGTGCTTGTGAATTCCATATCATGTTTATTAGCATTGTTTACATGTGATTCTTCATTCTAGCATTCATACATTCATGCATGATGAAAGAGTTGTGGAAACTGATTCGAAATGGAAAGAAAAAGAAAGATGAAAGAAATATTGGTAGTGCTATCGGTCCAAGGTCAGTAGCGGACGTATAGTGGCAGAGTCACAGCCCATTGTCTGTCCGGGATAGCTAGTACATGGACGCTGCAGGTCCCCCGTGGGTCATGGCTATTGAAGCAAAAAATGCTTATAGCATGTGTGTACAGGTTTGAGTTATTAGCCATTGCATTGCACGACATTGCATCTCATTTTCATTGCACTTCTCATTATCGCATCATATATTATCTCATTGGATTCTTGTTGGTGTTATAATTATGTTGTGATCTGTGGTTGAGGAATTTCGTAGAACTTGGCAGGCTTGTGGATTAGAAGCTTAAACTTAGGTTATGACTTGATTATTTGGGACATTTTATGCCTGCTGATTCTTGATTTATGTATTTCATATGTGTTTACTAATCTTAGTCGGCCTATGATGCTTACCAGTACGTGTGTTGTACTGATACTACTCTTGCTACATCCTTTTCGGGGTATAGAGTTGTTCCAGGTAAATGTTCGAGGTATCGGGGTAGATTCTGAGGATTTCCACAGAGATGTTCTAGGAGAGCCACTAGTCGGTTCTACTTCCCGAAGTCTATTCCTATGTACCTTGTCTGTTCTACTCTTATAGACAGTGTTTACTATTCGGAGTTTGTATGTCTTTTCAATATTTGTATTTCGTTGTAGAAGCTCTTGTACGGTGTAAGATCAAATTTTTGGAAATGTATTTATAAAAGTCTTGTTCGATACTTGATTTGTCACTATGATTAGATTATGCTTAAAATTATTTTAGTTCCGCACTTGTTTCCTAAAAAGAGGTATTGACTTGGGAAATGGTACGCCTACTACCTTTTATACAGAATAGTGTAGGTCTTTGCCACGACCCTCGATTTGGGTCGTGAAAAGTTGGTATCAGAGCCCTAGGTTATTGATCTCATGAGTACAAGAGCAATGTCTAGTAGAGCCTCATGGAATGGTACGTAGACGTTTGTACCCACCTATCGCACCACTTTAGTCAAATATGTATCTAGCCGATTCCAATTGGTATCTAGCCGATTCCAATTGGTATCTAGTTGTAGTATGTTTTGGAGTAATGTGTATGCTTGGTTTCTGTTAAGAAGTGGTTTTGACAAGTTTGGGGTATCGTCTGAAGTTTTTAGACTCAGTTGATTCTTTTTTCTGGTTCAGGCCTCTAGCATCCGCCAGGGAAATTGTCGTGTCGACGGAGCCGCATCTGCATAAGATAGGCCGCTGATGCAAATCGATATTGATGTGCCAAGAGCCGCATCTGTGTGACATGGTCCATAGAGGCGGGGCCATATCTGCGATGTTCTGTTCGCAAAAGTGGATCAAAATAGATATACCTGATGTTCGCATGTCCGAGTGTATCCATGAGCGGACCCGCATCTGCGGAGAAGGGTTCCACATCCGCGAAAGTAGTGAGGTTCTGTCCCAATTCGGAAACTTTTCCAACATTATTCCATATCAAAATCATTCAAACCAACATTTCCTGCACATAATCAAAGCATGGCAAGGGCGCAAGTCTAGCATAATATCAAAGCCCAACGAGGGCACAAATCCAACATCCAAAAACCAAATAAAAACGATAAAACCAAAGGAAGCAATAGCCAAATCATTCAACAACCAAAAGCAATAAAATGTATGAAATAAAAGACCTAACAAGGGCTAAACCAGTGAGTTGAATGGGCTTAATCTTGTCGAGTTGAACTCTGGGCCTCGTCCTCTCTATCTAAGTTGCTATCATCACCACTGGCACCTCTCTCGGGCATAATTAGGAAGGAGTAGCTCTCATCATCATCCTCATCCTCGACTAGAAACTTTCCCTTCTGATTCATCATCTTGAAAATTCCCTTGATGCCCCTCCACACCTTCACCAAACTTGCCCTTCTTCTTCTCGGCGCCGAATCCCGACGAAGCTCACCGTGGGCCTTAGCCATGGTGCAACAGGCTATCCCGAGGGAACTCACAGATGTCTGAAGCCCTTTCTGTGCCTCCAAGTATTGCTTCATTTCTGTCACACCCCAATCTTGATAGGGCATGACGGGCACCCGACTCTCATCAGAGTCGAGCGAACCCTCAGACATTCGCTCTATCAAAACTTGTCATTTCAAAAACTTTTTAAGAACATAAAACTTTTCCAAATAGAAATCATCTAAAATACAGACTCTTTTAAAGTACACAAAAGACTCAACTGACATCACTCTGTCGACATCTCGACAAACATACCACGAGGACAACATGCCGAAGTCTCTAAGAAGTAACCGAACATTATGAGTCGGGACGAGCCACGACATACCTATAATCATACATATATATACATGACTCGGCCATGACTCCAGAATGAGGTGGAACTTGCCAATCCCAGCTGACGTCCAAGCATCCTAGATATACACTTAACCTGCCAAACAATCTGGGGTTGCGGGCATGAACGCAGCGTCCCCAGGCAAAAGGACGTCAGTACGGATAATGTACTGAGTATGTAAGGTGGTAACAAGTCATAATCATAATTTGACTTAGGAGAGAAGAAATCACAGTCTAACTCAACACTTGCAGCCTTCGCTGGAAGAAACATAAATATGCACACGAAGTCTCAATACAATCTTTAAGTAAATAATCCAATCCAACACACGTGCCGCATCCGACATGTTAACAGAATGGTCCCTTCAGACTGCCGCTTCCGGCTAGTATCACAATAGTCCCTTCGGACGACCGCTTCCGGCATAATAATGATGGCCCCTTCGGGCAGCCGCTTCCGGCTTCATAATGATGGCCCCTTCGTGTCACAACCCGACTAGGGCCATGACGGGTACCCGGAGCTAACCACTGAGAACCACTCATTCTATTACTTATCCTGCCTTCATTCATATCTCTCATCATTCATAATTGTAGAAAACGACTTTCATTTAAAACATATTTATTTTATAAACATCAGCCTTTAGGCTATCAAAATAATAATAATAATAATAATAATAATAATAATAATAATAATAATAATAATAATAATAATAATAATAATAATAATATACATGCGTGCGTATGCACGTGAAAAACTTGTGAGATCATACTACCCACACATACGTATCTACGAGCCTCTACTAAAGTACTAGACATATGGACGGGATGGGACCCCGTCGTGCCCAAAATATATGTACACAAAATACTGTTTCCAAAATAGCACCTCCGGAATAAAGAAGGGCTCCGGTAAATCTGCTGATAGCTCCTACGGATCTGCACCGTCTTCCTGTCTACCTGTGGGCATGAACATAGCTTCCAACGAAAATGGACGTCAGTACGAACATTGTATTGAGTATGTAAGGCATGAATGAAAGGAACATAACAGAGAGATCATAAGGCATAAGATGAAGACATAACCTGCGTACTCTTTGAATGGATACATTTTGTACATATATCATATGTAGCATATCATATGATTTACCATAGCGTATACATCATATTATCATACATACATCATCATCGTTAATCCGCGTCCGAGTAACCCTCATATGCAGCCCACTAGTGGTGGTCATGTCCGGCCCTCTAGGCACGGTGTAGTCGCACGCAGCCCATTAGTGGTGATCGTGTCCGGCCTTCTAGGCGCGGTGGAATCATAGCAGCCCGCCGTAGCGGTGACATGTCCGGGTAACACTCATATGCAGCCCACTAATGGTGGTCATCCGCCCTCTGGGTGCGGTGTAGTAGTGGTGATCGTGTCCGACCTTTTAGGCGTGACGGAGTCACATCGTCATATACTCATCATCATACATTTCATAGGTACAGTATAGGCTAAACATCATCATACATATCATAGACTTATGACTATTAATTATCTTATAAGCATATCATGGCTTTATCATAAGTTAGCATCATTACATATACATGCATCAGCAAAACATACATTAGGACTTGGAGGCGACTATAGCTATGTCGGGGTGACATAAGGTCGTGGAACCCCGACTACATTATGGAGTAATCAAATCATCGCATCTCACCTTGAAGGGACTAACATTTTCAGGTGAGTGCACTTAAGAAGAAGCACCAGTGGAACCATACTTAGAATCATTGACTTCGTGGGCGTCATTTCTCAATTTAGGACTCTTTAGATTTAACTCATCATCATCAATTATCATGTCTGTGCCTTATCCCTCTTCTTTATCTCATACATGTGCAGCTCCTTATAGTCATAGACTCATCGTCATTACTAGCGTGCTCATAATATATCTCTTATCTTTTTCTCGTATGGCTATTCGTGAACGTAGGCTCTTAGTTCTTTGGGATTTAGGAGATTCATAGAGGAGGAGGAAAATCATGCCTTGAAAGGAAAGAGACGAACATCATAAGATGGATCTAGTAACAATGAATAATAGCAAAGAATCGTATGAAGGTCATTAGCTTTGTAGAAATTTTGTATCATAAGTTTTAGGATCTCTAGACTTGGGCTCAACATCATATTTATAACATACCTCTTAGCTTCATCTCATGCGAGCTCTTTATAACGTAGGCTCATCATTCCAAGTACATACATATGTGTAGAGAAGTCATAGAAGATAGGAGGATTAATGCACGTGTTCTACCTTCAAGAGGATTCGTATCGACATTAGCTAAACATTTATAAGGACGTGATTACTAAAGCTAGAGAAAATTGGGCAGCATTTCCTTTGTTTATACAACTTCCTCCATATTCCATATCAACTCCCAAACGTTAATAACAACTATCACAATATCATAAACAACAATCATCATTTATTTGCATTATCTACGTTTGGTAATTCCCCTTGATTCCTCCATAATCATGACCATAGTTCAATATCATGTTTCTTCACATATAATGCTCATTCCATGTTCTAAATGTCATTCATAACGTATTTACAATCTCAACATATCAATATCCACAACTCAATCAAACTTCTACTCAACAATGACACTATTCCACATTTATGACCCATTTCACATATTCTTCTACAATTCAAGTGTTTCAACTTTACATTACTTCAAACATCATGAAAATACCATAAAACTTACCTTAGATAATGGTAGAATAAGTCTTGAGTGGAGATTCCCTTCTTACATCAAAAACCCTAATTCACTTCTTTTGGAATTTCTTGGTTTAGTTGACTTTAATGAGTTTCACAATCTTGATTCTTGTTGGTTTGATGAAGTTGATCATAAATTTTCCTTGAATTCTTGTGGATGAAGTGTATGGAATGTTCTAGAGGTCTTGAGAGAGATGAAGAAATGTGTGGAATGAAATAAATGAAGTGGGAACATCATTATATAATTGAACTAAGTTCAGCCCGTCGGGACTTCCACGGACTCTTCCACGGTCCGTGGAACATGATGCTGTCCGTGGTTCTGGTCGTGGTTCACCACCAACCAGCCACCATCTCTGCTGGTAGTTCCACGGACCATTCCACGACCCGTACAAGGTTTCACGGTCCGTGGAAGTGGCCGTGAAACTCACAGCTTCTTCGAAGTTGTTCCCGTCGTCTCGTTCGATCTCCAATCCTGATGGAACCTTCTTAACACTTGTTTATCACTTCATTAACAATCTAAGGGGAGTTATAACTCTTCCCCAAAACATCATTAAGTTGTCATCAACTTGCTACTCATAAACCCTTTTCTGATACTTATCGTATACATTGCCTTCTCTTGGCAACTTTCTCGTCTAACGTCGGATGTCTTTAAAATCTTACTTAAGGTCATCAAAAGTCATTACTTACTTATCGAAACATCATATACTTCGTGCTCTTCATTAGCCTACTCACTGTGCATCAACGAAATTTTTTTCGAGATGTAACATCCTTCCCCCCTTAAGAACATTCGTCCTCGAATGTTAAGTAATCGGGAATCCTACAAAAATTTCGCGCAGTTTCCCCTGTAATATGGCACTACCATCCTGTCACAACACCTCATAATAACAGTGCCTCACAGGGCCACAATGTAATAGCAATAGAATTTGGC
This sequence comes from Lycium ferocissimum, assembly GCF_029784015.1. NCBI lineage: Eukaryota > Viridiplantae > Streptophyta > Magnoliopsida > Solanales > Solanaceae > Lycium > Lycium ferocissimum. The sequence goes on from NC_081346.1 coordinate 43,317,234, forward strand.
CATACATGACCCAAATGCATAAAAGGAAAACATACATACCTTATGATCTTGACGTCTCGTCTTGGCCCTCTTTCGGGGGCTGAAAGAAGTGCCGATATTTGGATTTTATGATTTCTTCCGCTTCCCATGTCATCTCCGCAAAATCTTAACTGAGGCCCCTTCTTTGTTTCTAAGCCTCCATACTTGCCTATTCAACATGGCCATGGGTACCTCTTTATGTCGATTTTTCTGTTACTTGAACCTCACTTACTGGCACGATCCTAGTAGGATCTCCAACATTTTTATGAAGCATCGGGACACGAAAAACTGGGTAAACTGAATCCAATTCAGGAGGTAGATCTACATCGTAAGCCACTTTCCCTACCTTGCGCACAATCTCATAAGGCCCAATGTATCGGGGACTAAGTTTCCCCTTTTTGCCAGATCTCATAGTGCTCTTTGTTGACAGCACTTCTAAGAATACCCAATCTTTCATTTGAAGTTCTAAGTCTCGTCGACCCTTCTTCTTGCTCAATGAGGATATTAAGTCTTACATGGTTTGCAAATCTATCTCACTTGGCTTCATTGGTAAAGTATAAATACTGGCAAGTTACATAATCGTTCTTGAGCGATTCGTGTGCATACACCCCTATACATATACATGTATCTCTATCCGTATACATATTGGTGTTCGTAGTCGTGTTTTCATTCATACTCGCATTCATCTACATGTTCACTTTCATAGCATTTCCATATCCATAACATATTTGTACTCGCATTCGTATCATATACATATCACATATACTACATTTGCTTAGCATATTCGTACACATATTTATTTCATATACATAGCATTTACATAGCATACCCGACCACGAGGGTTCAGTGTTATACGTAGGCACATATACATATAAGATCATAGGCATCTTTAACATCATTACTATCATCGTTCATTACATCTATCTGTCACATCTTAGGGTCTATCATTTAGTCTCTATACTTGTGTTCTTTTTACTCGTTCCCCCCTTAAGGGTTCTGCCTGTACCATTCTCCAATCCGTTGCTTTACCTTCGAATTTTGATTTCATATATATATATATATGTATATATATATCCCTTACCATACTGCATCTTATCCACGCCGTTTCCCATGATTTATAACTACGATAATTCATGTGTGAGACTCGTCTTATAGTTTCGTAATCCACATAATACAGCTTGAGCATAGCAATCCGAACAAGGATGTATTTCACTTAGCTCATCTGGTAGTTATGAGTCAATGTCTAGATTCACTCCAATTAACAACTTTTATCCCATGGGAATGCTTACAATAGTAGTATGTCGAGTTACCCATACCATCCACGCAATGTCACTTACCTTTCTTCGATACCCAAGATTCACTTATAGCATCATCTTTTTCCCTTTCTTCCCATTTCGAATTACTCCTCTCCTTCCTATAATCGACTTATAGCAATCGTAGATGCATTTTCCCCCTAAACTCGCCATTTTATTTTTCTTTGCTTTCAAGGATCTAAGTCTCGTGCGCCACTAATACCCCTTCTTGCCTCATACTCCTTTACTCTCGTGTTGCACTCAACATTGATTCCGAAACCAATCATAATCATGTCGTATTTGGCGTTGATGATAGCCTTACTTTATCGCTTTATCATCGTACGGTAAACTCGTAATGCATGGCCACATTTTTCTCTCGAACTAATTCTTTTATACACTTTACTCGTTCTGTCTCAGTGGAGGATATTCATAGGAGATGCGTCTTCCTTTTCTCATAGTACGACTATTTCTTAAGCACGCGTACTTCGTATATTTCCTCTTCCTTCTATTCCTATACTTATTCCTTTACATTCTTTCCCCCTCAACTTATCTTATTACCTCCCTTTTTATAATCAATCCTTTATTCCTCGCACATGGAATCCTATGCTTAACTCAGTACCGCTTTGTCCTTTAAAATATATATTATTCTCACACACTCCGTCTTCAATCACTCATCGCTGGCCTTCTCTTCTCTTCACGGTAATTCTGTCTACGGTTCCCGTCGTTTCTTTTAAATTCCAAGGAAAATTTCGGCAGGGTTTCTCTTGTAAACATAACAATCCCAAACCTTCACATAGCCCAATAAAACACGTCCCATGCCTTAGTAAGACATGTATCGGGACACTGGGCCTAGGATTCCATTATATATATATATATATATATATATAAGATATATATATACCATTAAAGGATTAAATAACGAGCTTGTCTCATAAGTTGCGTCGGTGACACTCGGTCTAGGATTCCATTATATATATATTACATATATATACATGCACATATTATTTGATATCACACACCTCCAGTCAACTTACTCGTAAATCGCGATTCTAGCTATCACTAGGTCGCCAGCAAATATTGTCATCTCAACTTGTTGGGTTGGCTCAGATTTCTCACCTCAACATAATCATCACATCGGGATTAGTATATGACAGCGTAAGACCCAAACCAATCGGTGCATACATATCATAAGAGATTAATGAAAATATACCTGGTTCAATATTAGAGGGGTACTCAAGATTTTGTCGCCCAGCTAATACGTAGGTATGATGCTGGGATCCACTTGGACTGGGCATTCCTCTTCGGTCTCTATCACCGCCTACTAACATCTGTGACCTTTGCCTTGGAGGCCGTACCGATGATGAAGAGCCAGCTACCACTCCCGTAGTCCGAACCTTATCGTTGCCATGTAGCGATGGACAATCGCGCCTAAAATAGCCTGGCCGAGCACAGGCATAACAAACATCTAAACCCGAGCGGCACGGTCCAGAATGTAACTTCCTGCATTGACTACATCGTGGCACAGGCGATCTTATCTGGCTTGAATCACCCCTAACCCAAGAACTGGGAAACCTGAGACTCTAGGGCAGCCTAGAATTAGTAGGTCCATCACACAGGTCCAAGAAAGCGCGGAGGAGCGCTAGTTGTCGAACGAACCGAGTGCTTGGAGAATTGCGTCTCGGAGCGCCCCTAAACTCATGATCAAACCCTGAAGAATTAACTCTTTTTCCCCGGCCCCTGTTACCGTAGCCCACATCCTGCCACTGGGCTTGAGCGGCTACTAACTGAGTCAATAGAAGAATGGTCTGTCCCATCTCTTAGCCCGAGGTGTCTGGAGAAGGGACTGGGGGGTGCGGGAGCAAAAATTGGGGCTTCCCTCTGATCCTCTAAAGTGTCACGACCCAACTAGGGCCGCGACGAGCGCCCGATACTTGTACCGGACACCCCTTGTCTATCATATTACCTTTATTACTAAGTGGGCCATATGAACTACACCACTCTTTTTATTTTTTTTAAATACACATTGGTAACATAATAATATACATAGACTAGCCGACTTTGACAATACATTATAACGACCGGGACAATCGAACACAAAACATCTCTTTGCATAGCATGGCTACGAGCCTCTAACATAGTATACATATACATAGGAAGGGCGTCATTGCGCGTGCCCGAATACATATACAAAAGTAGTACCAAAAGGCGTGGCTCCGAAGCAGCCGGAGCTACGCTGTCTGTGGCGATAGAACTCCTAGAAACAGGGTCCGTCTCACTGGCGACTGCGCGCGCATGAACGCGGCGTCCAAGAAGGGACGTCGGTACAAATAGTGTACCAAGTATGTAAGGCGTGGAGGTAAACTATGCAAGAATAAACATAAGTAAGGATCACCATGTCATAGGTTCCGAGGGATATATAATGAAGTAATAAATAACCCATACATAGGAAGGCCCTTTTCGAGTAGGATACTATGTGTGCTTATCTTAGGAAAATATCCCTTATCATAGACATAGAAAATAGCTCTGCGTATTATGACATACCTTATCATATAATGTCATGTCGCAGTATATCATAGGAGATCATATCATATCATAGCATGGCGTGTCATAGTATATCATGGCATAGCATAGCGTATTATAGTATATCATAGCATAGCATAGTGGATCATAGTATGTCATAGCATAGCATAGCGTATCATAGTATATCATAGCATAGCATAGCACCGAACAACGTCGGCTCGCCCACATAGCGCCGAATATATCGGCTCGCCCATATATCCCGCGTCCGGGCATCCCGCGTCCGGGATGATAAGCCAACTGATCAGGTGGCGATGAAACATAGATTCCTTTCCAAGTCCCAAGTGTCCCTTCCCCCATATCCCCATGTACGTATACATATTACATATACATATATCATATTATATTATATCATGTCATGTTATGTAGTGTCATAGACATTTCCTCATCTTCCGAGTCATCATTTCCATCATAGAATCCTAGTAGTCATTTTAATCATAAGGATTTGTCAAAAAAATTGTAAACTTTGATTTGGGAAAAGAATAAATATTTTAGAAAACATTTACAAATTTTTAGAAAGAAAAACAAGTCTTGAAATCGATGAACTAATTAAAACAACTATCATTTTGTAGTCAGAATAATAACCCAAAAGTTTCCTTTAGATTCTACTTCGCAATACGTTAAATAGAATAATAAAGAAAATCCGGGAACAAAGAGGCCCACCTCGGGCCAATTGAGCGGCGTATCAAATTTACGTATTCTATAGTTCATGGCGTCCCTTATAAGGATCTTAGAGTAATCGGGTCCTATTTGTGTGAGTTCTAGATGTCTAGGAACTTTTTCCAACCATTTGCGCAAGTTTTAGTTCAATTCATATATATAGTGAATAGTAGCGAATTTCAATCTTAGATTCCGAGAAAAGGATTGGTCCCGAGGCTCGTATTCGACTTAGTACGCCTAAGACATGCCATAAAGAAGGGTGAAGCCTTACATACCTCTCTTCGCTCCTTATGCTATTCCAAATTCACGTCGCAATCTCGTCAAAATGCGAATTGGTCATGTTTACCAAAACTCTCATTAGTCTACTTAGAGTTAGAATCTTAAGGAACCACTTGGCTACCGAAATTTCGTGACTTCCTCTGTAAATATATCATCCTCAACATTCAATTTAGTCAAATTCTCATCAAACACAATCCGAGAATTCAAACCCGGCCAAACTATGAACATAGCTCAACAATCACACTAACAATTCACATATTTCCTTCAATATACACAATCTCCCTATTATCCATACTTCACCAAAGTTATCAACCTTTATTTGCGATACAAAGTCTACAATGATTACAACTTCATTTTTATTATGGAATTCATGACGACAACAATCAAACACTACCTAAAAATCAATTCGATTGTCCAATACAACAATATTACATTCGGCCACCATTACCAATCAACACAACAACCAAATACTAACTAGCGCTTGCTTACCATTTCTTCATGCTTCAACACATACACACTACTATACATACAATATACACGGCCATGCACTCACCATACACCTCACGGCCACTACACAACTACATTCTACAACTTCTCAAAATTCATGCAACTTCCATTTTCTTCACATATCATCCACAACAATAACAACCAAACACTAAATAAAATAATTATCACATGGTCTCCACACACACATAGGCATACACGGCCACACACTACAATTTCCAATTTCCACTAATTCATTCAACTTTCACTTCTAATACAAATTCCACCATAACTACAACTAGATTACCACATAAAATTCAATTCATATTTCCTACACATATGTATATATACACGGCCAAATACTATATTCTCTCTCCTTCATGAATTTCATCCATCTTAGCATACTACAACACATATAAACCATGTATAACACATAAAACAAGATTAGAATTTACCTTTCTTCTTCACCTTCTCACTTGCCTAACTCTTGGCAACTTGTATGATTTTGAACCTTTCTTATTCCAACAACAACTCCACCTTGTTGTGCACCTCTTACTTAGTAGGAAATGATTTTTGAAGAATTTTTATCAATTTTTTTCTTGGAGATTTCTCTTGGCCGAAAGGCCTATTGATTTTTCTCCTTCTTGTTTTGTTCTTCTTTTCTTGAAAATTCTAGAAATTGTTATGATAGAGATGACTTAGTCATCTTATTTAACACCATGCATGAATTAATTTTGGGCCTAGCCCACCTTATGGCCGGTTGGGCCTTGTTTTTTTTCTAACAAAATATTCAAGCCCACTTATATTTTGGGCTAGTTCTTGTAATTCATGAAAACAAATTTTCCAACTTCCAACTTTGCCCTTCGTCTTTCTTCCATAATCCTACGAGTCATATTGCGAATTTCCCTTTATGCCCTTGACCTTTCTCAGTAAATTTCGCTTCTAAATACGTCATAAGCCATTCATATGCTTATCAAAATAAAAATGTGGCCTTGCTTGTCGTCCTCCCGCGATTGTCTCGAATTATCCGATTGCACTAAAATGCGGGATATAACATAAAGCGGGCGAGGTACGCGAAAATCGAGATAGGGCTTTATTTTGGGGTTCATTCTCCTCCATATCCGTAGATGGCCCCCGTTCCAGCCTTTCTGCAATCACTGCCATGCCCTTCTGGGCCGTAGTAGCTTTTCCTTTCATCGACTTTACTGAAATCATAAATGCACCGTTAGGGAGGGAAAAATCTTATAACATGGCTCTATCGCACGATCTCATAAGAAAAAGATGGTCATTTTTCCTAAATGCCTCGTAGCCTCTTGTTTATTAGCGTGGCGCGCAACACACCATAAACAAGACTCTACTAGACACGGCTCGTAGACACTTCCTAGGACTGAACTGCTCTGATACCACTTTTGTCACGACCCGACTAGGGCCATGACGGGTACCCGGGGCTAACCACCGAGCACCACTCATTCTATTACTTATCCTGCCTTCATTCATATTTCTCATCATTCATAATCATAGAAAACGACTTTCATTTAAAACATATTTACTTTATAAACATCGACCCTTTAGGCTATCAAAATAATAATAATAATGATATACATGCGTGCGTATGCACGTGAGAAACTTGTGAGATGATACTACCCACACATACGTATCTACGAGCCTCTACTAGAGTACTAGACATATGGACTGGACAGGACCCCGTCGTGCCCAAAATATATGTACACAAAATACTGTTTCCAAAATAGCACCTCCGGAATAAAGAAGGCCTCCTGTAAATCTGCTGATAGCTCCTACGGATCAGCACCGTCTCCCTGTCTACCTGTGGGCATGAACACAACTTCCAAAGAAAACGGACGTCAGTACGAACATTGTACTGAGTATGTAAGGCATGAATGAAAGGAACATAACAGAGAGATCATAAGGCATAAGATGAAGACATAACCTGCGTACTCTTTGAATGGATACATTTTGTACATATATCATATGTAGCATATCATATGAGTTACCATAGCGTATATATCATATTATCATACATACATCATCATCGTTAATCCGCGTCCGAGTAACCCTCATATGCAGCTCACTAGTGATGGTCATGTCCAGCCCTCTAGGCACGGTTTAGTCGCACGCAGCCCACTAGTGGTGATCGTGTCCGGCCTTCTAGGCGCGGTGGAATCATAGCAGCCCGCCATAGCGGTGACATGTCCGGGTAACCCTCATATGCAGCCCACTAATGGAGGTCATGTCCGGCCCTCTAGGTTCGGTGTAGTCGCACGCAGCCCACTAGTCGTGATCGTGTCCGGCCTTCTAAGCGCGGTGGAGTCACATCGTCATATACTCATCATCATACATTTCATAGGTACATTATAGGCTAAACATCATCATACATATCATAGACTTATGACTATTAATTATCTTATAAGCATATCATGGCTTTATCATAACTTAGCATCATTACATATATATACATCAGCAAAACATACATTAGGACTTGGAGGCGACTATAGCTATGTCGGGGTGACATAAGGTCGTGGAACCCCGACTACATTATGGAGTAATCAAATCATCGCATCTCACCTTGAAGGGACTAACATTTTCAGGTGAGTGTACTTAAGAAGAAGCACCAGTGGAATCATACTTAGAATCATTGACTTCGTGGGCGTCATTTCTCAATTTAGGACTCTTTAGATTTAACTCATCATCATCAATTATTATGTCCGTGCCTTATCCCTCTTCTTTATCTTATACATGTGCAGCACCTTATAGTCATAGACTCATCGTCATTACTATCGTGCTCATAATATATCTCTTATCTTTCTCTCGTATGGCTATTCGTGAACGTAGGCTCTTAGTTCTTTGGGATTTAGGAGATTCATGGAGGAGGAGGAAAATCATGCCTTGAAAGGAAAGAGACGAACATCATAAGATGGATCTAGTAACAATGAATAATAGCAAAGAATCGTATGAAGGTCATTAGCTTTGTAGAAATTTTGTATCATAAGTTTTAGGATCTCTAGACTTGGGCTCAACATCATATTTATAACATACCTCTTAGCTTCATCTCATGCGAGCTCTTTATAACGTAGGCAAATCATTCCAAGTATATACATATGTGTAGAGAAGTCATAGAAGATAGGAGGATTCATACCATAGAGTCATGCCTTAGAAAGAAGGGACTAGCCTTACCTACCTTTGTCGTTTATCTATTCAATTGCTTGCTCGTTCTCCTTTAATGCACGCGTTCTACCTTCAAGAGGATTCGTATCGACATTAGCTAAACATTTATAAGGACGTGCTTACTAAAGCTAGAGAAAATTGGGCAGCATTTCCTTTATTTATACAACTTCCTCCATATTCCATATCAACTCCCAAACGTTAATAACAACTATCACAATATCATAAACAACAATCATCATTTATTTGCATTATCTACGTTTGGTAATTCCCCTTCAATTCCTACATAATCATGACCATAGTTCAATATCATGTTTCTTCACGTATAATGCTCATTCCATGTTCTAAATGTCATTCATAATGTATTTACAATCTCAACATATCAATATCCACAACTCAATCCAAACTTCTACTCAACAATGACACTATTCCCACATTTATGACCCATTTCACATATTCTTCTACAATTCAAGTGTTTCAACTTTACAATACTTCAAACATCATGAAAATACCATAAAACTTACCTTAGATAATGGTAGAATAAGTCTTGAGTGGAGATTCCCTTCTTACATCAAAAACCCTAATTCACTTCTTTTGGAATTTCTTGGTTTAGATGACTTTAATGAGTTTCACAATCTTGATTCTTGTTGGTTTGATGAAGTTGATCATAAATTTTTCTTGAATTCTTATGGATGAAGTGTATGGAATGTTCTAGAGGTCTTGAGAGAGATGAAGAAATGTGTGGAATGAAATAAATGAAGTGGGAACATAATTATATAATTGAACTAAGTTCAGCCCGTCGGGACTTCCACGGACTCTTCCACGGTCCGTGGAACATGATGCTGTCCGTGGTTCTGGTCGTGGTTCACCACCAACCAGCCACCATCTCTGCTGGCAGTTCCACGGACCATTCCACGACCCGTACAAGGTTTCACGGTCTGTGGAAGTGGCCGTGAAACTCACAGCTTCTTCGAAGTTATTCCCGTTGTCTCGTTCGATCTCCAATCCTTATGGAACCTTCTTAACACTTGTTTATCACTTCATTAACAATCTAAGGGGAGTTATAACTCTTCCCCAAAACATTATTAAGTTTCCATCAACTTGCTACTCATAAACCCTTTTCTGATACTTATCGTATACATTGCCTTCTCTAGGCAACTTTCTCGTCTAACGTCGGATGTCTTTAAAATCTTACTTAAGGTCATCAAAAGTCATTACTTACTTATCGAAACATCATATACTTCGTGCTCTTCATTAGCCTATTCACTGTGCATCAACGAAAAATTTTCCGAGATGTAACACTTCGGGCAGCCGCTTCCAACTTAATAATGATGGCCCCTTCGGGCAGCTGCTTCCGGCTTCATAATATCACAATCATGTCAACACATACTCAATCCACAAATATCAATTTCAATTATATCATAAGTTACTAATCCATTCATTACAATCCAGTTATTAACCTTAGTCTTTCATAAAAGTTATCAAATTTGTATCTCACTAGACTCCGGAGGACATACTTCCAGGTTTGAGGGTAGAATTGTTATGAAATTCTTACTACCTATAATCTACTCAATTTCATCTTATTGCCTTACCCAAAGAATAAATGATCATGTCAATACAAAGGGATAATACTATGGAATGTAAAAATAAATCGTAAATGAAATGAAGTAGTAAAATCTCGCACCCCCTTTGGAGTGGTTTTGAAAATCAAACTTTATGTTTCCTTTAGTATAAATCTCATTGCCTCGAAATCGTTAGTGGAACCATATACGCAACTCAACGTGGCACCTTATGGGTGTTCCCTTCGGAACAGAATAGGAGTACAATATCAATAAGCCATCACAAGAAGCATTTAGACCTTACTTGTCTAAGAATGGAATCATATGGGGTACATATAGAATGAATAGCAACAAGGATCATGCCAGAGGAAGAAAAGTTTGCCTTACATACCTGGAAGCTTACATTTCACTTTCCAAGTTACTGCTTGCCTTGCAATCTACGTAAGATCATTCATAGTCTCGTAATCTATATATAAAACCATTCATACTATTGTTAGGCCCGTTGTTATATACTCATCCTAAGCCTCCAAATAAATCATTCTAGAATCTGCCAAAATTTCGGCAGCATCTCCTTTGTTTATATGCCTAGCCTAAAACCTCAATTCAGCAACCAATAACAACAACAACAATACCAACATCAATAACAATATTATCAACACCAAAATATTCCATAAACACCCGACACGATGTTTGATCCAATTTCTCGACCCATAAATTCATTATACACTCATGTAGTAACTTTTTCATACCTTTCACCCGTTGGAATTGTAATATCTTCGATTACTACCTTGAATACAAGCCAAGTTTCGCCGCAATTCGATATTATAATCGCAGCCATGTGTTGTCCGAACTTAAATTCGAGGATTTCACTTAATTTGCGCTAATATTCTATGGACGGAAGTTGGAGGATTATTCTAGAGAATTTGGGAAATTTTGAGAAGTGTTGGGCTGAAAAATGAGAGGTAAAACCCCTCTTATAAGATGCCAAATCCGGGTCGGGGTCATCGTAGCGCATCGTAGCATGTCGGTTCTCGTAGCAAGATCGTAGCACGTGTTTCTATTCTGTCAGCCTAACTTGTAACATCCATAATTCTCCACTCTAATGTCGTATCGATGTGCGGCTTATTGCGTATGAAACTAGACTCGATGAACTTCATTTTAGGCTTTTGAAACACCTTAAAACTCCTCATATGCTAGGAGATTTTTTTTTCTCCAAGTTGGGCCAAAATTACCCCTCGTATTCTCATCCAAGTTCCAACAAATTTAATTTCCTTAATTCACTTGCCCTTCAATCCTTCCATAGCTCACTATATGCACTTAAACCCTTATAACCATAAGTTAAACACATATAAGCTCACCTACCTCCTGAACAGTAACTCGAATCTCAACATACGAAACTACGGGGTGTAACAATTTCCTCCTGGGTAAACTCGTTAGCAACAGCCTTTGAGGGACCAGCCTTTGTGGGAGACCTGGGGAGCCTAGTCACCAGCTCTTGAATGGCCTGAAGATGGGTATCAATTGAACCAAAGGGTACCTCCAGCTGCGAGTGGGGCTCATCATCATCATCAGCATCCTCACCGGTCACCTCGATCTTCTTTTTCTTGCTCTGCACTGTGGTACCCTCTCCAGTGATCTTTAATGGGTGGAAGCCCCTATCGGGTCAACTTAATGATCTGTGGGACGCTTAGAAACCCTGCCTTCTCATACAAAGTAGTAATCAGAGAAGGGAACATCAGACACGGTCCACCCTGGTGCAAGTACTCTCTCCACTCCTGAATCACGTGATAACCCACGTTCACCGAAACGTCCTTCAGAATACAGGAAATCATCAGGGCACGAATGTACATGCAATCTGTAGTATAGCTGAAGGGCATATCCTACGGGTGATAATGTACTGCCACCTCTTCACCTCCTCAGTAAAGTAGGTGTTTTCTATCCCCATTTTCTTGTGAACCCAAGTAATCTTGTCCCTCTTGCTTTCTGGAATCATCTTCGAAACCAACCAATGCCAGTTCCCACAGATATCCTTCACCTCCATAGATACCATAGGATGATCGGGCAACCCGTAATGAGCATTGATCACCTCAACACTGAGCTTCACCACAGTACCCCGAATAATAATCTCCGGACCAGGCCCAGTCAACTTCACACGCTTTAGGTTCGCATAGAACTCTCTCACCCTTTCCTCGTTAGCCTTGTATGGGTCGGGAGTAAAGCAGTTCCAGCCAATTTTCACGAGGCGCTCATGGAATTCGGGTAGTCATTCGAGCACTTTGAGCATGTTGATTCCCCTCTTGGGTAGGAGTTTCTTGTCCATTATATTCTCAAAGTAACGGTGCTGGCAATCGCGAGACATAAAAAAGACGGTGTCATATTGATCCTCATCATCCTCTTCGACCTCTTCTTGGACCTGGCAATGTTTTCATTCTCAGTTTGATCCATCTTTCACCGATTAGTACCTGCATTGATCAAAGTCAAGTTAGTCCAGCATTTGATTCATGTTCAGCAATTTAATATTTGTCAAATGAACTAGCAAAACAGACCCCTGAAGGCACTATTATGATACTACTATTTTTTGACTTTTTATGCAAGTTCTGCCCCCGCGATTGAGGTATCGCAGAGGCAAGGTCCCGCATATGCGGATGAGGCATTTCCAGTTGGTTACTGCACCTGCATAACGTGGTGTGCCGAAGCGGTACTGCACCTGCTAAACTTGATCCGCAAAAGCAAGATCGTCATCAACCTCCGAAAACCCAGAATTATGGACATCATTTGTGAAAGTTCATAATAATAGGATCATGCCTTAAGAAAGAAAGGGACAGCCTTAACAAACTTTATTGTTTACTTAGCCACTCAAAGTCTACCTTCCGAGCCTGCAAATCTACATCTAAGATGATTCATACAATAATCAGGCCATAGGAACACTTCCACACTCAAACTTAGCTAGTTAATAAGTTTATGGAATTCGGACAACATTTCCCCTATATTATCTACTTCCTCAAAATTCCAAAACAACTCCCAAACATCATTAACAACATCAACAATAACATAATCAAGATACCACATGACAAACATATATAAATCCGTCTGAAACTTCCTTCGAAAATTAGCCTATAAGCCAACAACATCAACATATCCACCTACGACCTTTATGCCATGTTTTCCTTTACTTTAAACCATTAAAATCTTCAACAACAAAAAAAATAACTTAATATCAAACGCAAGGTGAAAAACATACCTTATAACTTGAAGAACTTCACCTCCCACAATTCACTCTAATCCTATCCACCACAACTTCAATTAGAAGTAAGAACAAGCTCCTTCCATCAACTAGTTAAGGATTTTATGGCTTGATCTTCTCTTCTTTTTTTTATTTGAAATGGTTTGGAGCGTTGGAGAGAGCTCATAGGGTCTAGAAGGATCTGTTTTGGTGAAAATACGAGCCCCAAAGACCCTTCTATTGATAGCAAAAGAGAAGTTTCCACAGCCTCAGTTCGACGGCAGCATCGACAGTACCGTTGTTATTCGACGGTCTGTCGAATTGCACAGAGGAATCGTACAATTTTGTACGCGCCGTATCTTTCCCCGTAGGTCTCGGATTTGCGATGTGTCAGTTGCATTGGAAAGAAGACTCTCTAAAATCCAATTCACATAGCTTATGCATTCCATAACTCCTCATATTCTAGGAGATATACCTCTCTCAAGTTGGACCAAAAACTTTTGTCCAAAATTCTGCCAAGTTTTCCCAAAGTTTCAACAAACTTAATTTCTTCGATTCGCTTGATCCCGGAACCTTTAGACACTTACTTAGCGCTTGTTAAAAGTATACCTTAACCTTATAAGGGTTTCATGACCTCTCAGAGCTTACGTTAGTTTACTTACAACGCAAACAACGCGAAAATTTTCAAGGTATAACATTCTCCCCCCCCCCCCCCCCCCTTCAAAAACATTCGTCCTCAAATGTTAAACTCTCAGAGATCTTATGGAAATTTTAGCAGAGCTTCCTCTGTAACTGTAATAGTACCAACCTATCATGCAGCAAACCAACGGCACAATGCCAAATAGGGCTACAGCAATTAGTAGCAACAATGGCCCCACACGACCAATGACAGTAACTAATAACATATACATACCTGAAGGCTATGACGTCTTAATCTGAACCTCCTCTGGGAGTGAAAACAAATACGGATACATGGATCTCATATCTCTGTATAAAACCTTTGCCAATATACTCTATACAATAAGGAGGCCCTCGTCAATATCTAGCTCATTGAGTGACATACATCGCTCTTTTACCTTTTCTATATCCTTTTTTAATATTCAAAACAATAACTATCCTTGGCGAATCGTGCATTCCGTATCCTATCCCCTTTAGACATTAAGCATCATCATCCTTATAACTGATACGCTTTTCTGTTTCCGATTCCTATTTCACCTCTTTCTGCTCGTATATCATTGGCATATTTATACTCAAGGGTCATATTTAAACACATATGTATCATTTCCACATCTTACCTCAAGGGGAAAATACAACTCCCATCTAATCATATCGATGTCTTATTAATAAAACACTTCTAAGGTTACTGACCACTCAAAATATAACACAATCTTTTACTATCGTCTGGCTGAAAATCCCCCCAACTTCTCTTCTTTTTAAGTCCCACTAGTAATACTTCAAAAGTTAGCTTAACAAAATTGTATATAATATATCGATACCACCCTCAAGAATGTATAAACATTAATACAACACTAATTATACCTGGCATCATCACTCATCCCCTCATACTGTACTATCTCCCCTTACTTGCAAGACATTCATATCTTACGAATTCCTCTTGACACCCATCATTCGTAATTCTGTAAATATAATCTCTTCATCGAATATGTTTTCTCACACATACCTTTTGTCACGACCCAATTTAACTAAGCCATGCGGGCACTTACTTTTCCCACCTCGGTAAGAGAACCCTCAACCCAACAATAGTAAAAACGTAGATAAATAATCAAATAAGAGGAAGAGAATAAACCACGTAAGTCTAATGATAATAATATAGAAAAAGTACAAAAATTAGGAAATACACCACAAAGTCTGGTCTAATCCATACAAGCATCTAGCTAGAAATATACAAGTCCGGAAATATAATAATACATCAAGTCTGAATATGTCTCAGAATGAAAAGTAAGACATAAATGAGAAGAGTCTTCAAGGCAGCGGACGTCTCTTGCTCACCCTATAAACTCTAAGCAGTCCTAATAGAGACTATCAGCCACGAGAGACGGAAGTAGATCCAACTAGAAATTCTGCATTCATAAAAGAATGCAGCAAGTGCAGGTCAGTACAAACCCACAGTACTGGTAGGTATCATAGGCCGACTAAGTTTAGCTAACATAATTCAGCCAATAAAGCAAGATAAGCAGATAAATCAACAAGTATAGGTCAAACACAATTCAGAACCAAGTACACATCATCACCTAGGTTGAAGCATCTAAATCCAAGTGTGCCAAGTCTCAATATATCCAATCTGAAACCAAACAACACAAGTAAATCACCAGATCATCACAATATAAGCCATAATGTAATGCAATGCAATGATGTATAAATGTAAATGCAATCCAATGCAATGATGTGTACACATGTACTCCGGATGGAAGTATCGACGTCTCGGTAACACAACCTATGGGGACTCGCAAAGTCCAATGTACCACTCATCCGCATCTTTGCCCAACAGACAGATGAGACTCCGAATCTTTGCCCACGTAGGATTTTCATCCAAGACATCCCATGGGGGACCCGTGGAGTCCATGTACCTCACGGATCCGGCACAAACCTCGGTAACCGCTACCACTCAACCATGATTCCGGGACAACCATCGTATATCGGACCTCACGTCACTCTCATCCAAACTGAGCCCAGCTCATCACAGTGTTTCCTCAAGTATCATCAATGTATCAAGAGTATATCATGAAGGATGAGAATGCGTGCAATGTATGAGTCAACATCAATAATCAGATCAATATCACAAGTACTAAGCATGGGTACACTAATAATATCACAAAAGACTCCACAAGTCATATAGAATAGTATCCTCGTATCAAATGTCAGCAAGTAAGATACTACAATCTCATGAACAAGATAAATCAATAGTCACCAATATTACCATTACTACGTGGCATCAAGCCAATAATGATAGAATAATTCAAATCACAACACAACGGCATGGCTAGCCCCGATCACATAATAGGGCCCAACCTAAGACAATATCTAACTTCCCAGCCTAAGACAATATCCAACCTAACTTCATACCCGAAGGTATACATGCTTTCTTCGACAATATCATCTAAATATATGCTTCGCTAAATGAAGTCTCACCATAGGGTAAACTATAACCGACCTGGAAAGCCGAACAGCAATAATACCAACAATCACTCCTTAGCCTTCCCTTTCCGCTGAGGCTCAAGATCAAGAATGTCTAGTCATATTTGAAATCTAGATTAGAAATCATAAAGATAGATACTTATATTGCTATCATTCAAATTGGGTCAAAACCAACCCTAAAATTTGAGGAAACGGGGCCGACAAGGGCAAAACGAGAAATTCGGGGCTAAATTATCCAATTAAACACTAGGCGATCAAAATCCATCAACTAATTGCAAAAATAACTCAAGGATTCATCTAATTTCGAATTTCAAGCAAAGCCCCCAATTTTGGGTATAAACCCTAATTCTTAAATTCAAGAATTCAACACTAATAATGGAATGTATATGATTAACAACCTTAGATACATCATAATCTAGCATAAATCCAATCAATTTCATCATTTAGAAGCCTAGATAGAATATTCATTAAACCCACCTTTAATCTTCATGACTTAAAGAACTAACTAGGGAAAGGGATTCTAAGATGATTAGGGTTAATGAAATAGCAAAGAGATTAGAGGGACTTACCACCAAGAATCTTCTCTAAGAATCCTCTAGAATCTCTCCCCAAAGCTCAATTTTTGGAATAGTAATAAATGACAAACTAAGGGCTTTTAATACATACTTAATGAATATAACAGGCCCGATACCGATACGACGGTGTCGGGACAGCTAGAAAGGTACCGCCCCGACGTCCACTCAGACTGTCGGGACGGTCAAGCTACAAAGAACTTGGCCGCCCCAGCGGCCTATCCCACCGCTATGGAGGTACCGCTGGGACGCATGGTGCCGTCCTGGCGGACACTAGCACCAGGATTCCCCAAAAAAAATCTCAATCTTAACCGAAATTCGAACTAATACCCAAGGCCATCTACTCACGAACCACATACACAGACACATGTAAAATCACGCTACGAATGCACTTATGACCTTAGAATTCCCCTCGGACGTTTCGTTGACCAAGTCAACCCCCGATACCTCAATTCCAACTTCCCAACCCAAGTCCTAAAATGCATCCAAGTGCATTGGGAACTGAACCGGATATACATACAATCTCTAAAAGACCATCTGAACCTCTCGGAATCAACAGATTTTTAAAAAAGTTCTGTTTACTCAAATTTCACAAAAAGTCGCTCGAATCAAATCTAAACACCTCGGGAAGTGTGTCAACAGTCCCCTCGGGTCAAAAGTGAGCTAACCAAGCTCGGGAAACGGTGAAAGTTTCGGAAAGACTATAACAACCAAGCAGGTCGTTACACCTTTCCTGCTTTATTATACCATTGCCCTGTTACCAGTCGCACTCTTAACCTGTCGCCTGACCCCTGATTCCATTCTAGGTTCCTCTTTGATATTACTCCTCTTCCTTCCCCCATCATCATTGTAATCCTTAAATCACCCGTAATCCCTTTCTAAAGGAGTCATCGTCAAATTGTAAAACAACAGAGGTCAAGGTTGAAGATTTTACACCCTATGACTCAGCTCTCTATAGCACGATCTAGGATACAAAGAAGGGTAGCCATCCTAAATGCTCTGCATCCTTCTGTTTATAAGTATGGCGTGCTTCACACCTATAAACAAGACTCTATTGGACACGGCTCATAGACAAATCCTAGGACGAACTGCTCTGGTACGCTTCTGTCACGATCCAATCGGGGGGAGGGGGGAGGGCAGCATGATGGGCACCTGGAGCTAACATACGGAGCACCATATACATGCCTCTCTTAGTCATACCTGAGTGGGCCATAATGCTAGCACATAAATATCATATACTGTACGGAACACAAGTCCAAAAGATAATATACATATATCATCAAGTTGCTCCCAAGTATACATGCTGACAAGGCTATCAAAACAATGATATAATAAAACATAGAACGATATGACCATAGGACATCTAACTGTGCATATCTGCCTACAAGCTTCTACTGGAGTACATGACATAATATGGTCGGGACAAGGCCTCGCCATACCCATTCAAATGCATATGCAACCATGCTGACTCGCAGCAACTCCGAGCAAATGGAGTGCCACGACCTTTTGCCCGCCGAGCCGGTATCCTCTCCGAGAATTCCATCAACCTGTATCTCAAGACCTACAGGCGTGAAACACAGCGCCCCCAGCAAAGGGACGTCAGTACGATTAATGTACCGAGTATGTAAGGCGAAAATATAACATAATAAACATGTACTGTGAAGAAGAAGGATAAGACTCCACCTGGCACTTCTGAGCTACCGATGTAAATCTAGCATACATATATATATATACCATTTCTAATTCTTGTAATCTCCACTATGTCTATATACCCCACCCTGGCCCTGGTTAGCTTATTATCATAACATTATCCGAACATATTGTTATATCCCGCATTTTTGCACATTATGATAGGTTGGAGACAAAATCATTCCGGGATACAAAGTCGGGATTTTTGACCTTCGATTTGATTTTGAGACATAAGTTGTTCATGAATTTATTGGTATGGAACACTTAGGAAAATTTGGGACCAAAATTGGAATTAATGGAACTTGAAAATCATGCAATTATATTGCACTTGGCCGTGTGGTCATTTGAATTGGCCCACCCATTTTGTGTTCAATTTTAATTGCTCCAACACATGGTGTGGGCCAAGGGACATTTGTATAAGTCTTATATTAGTTCACGAGATGACTACTAATTCATTTCATCATCCAACACTTAGAAAAAAAAAGAGCAAGAAGTTGAAGAGCCTAGAGGCTCTCGGCCAAGAACAAGGGAAAATCAACTTTCATTCAAGCCCTTCTAAAAATATTTTGTTGATGCAAATCCACTAAGTTGAGGTCCCTAAGTAAGGTGGAAGCGTTGTTCGAGTCATCCGACCCTTCGTTGTGTCAATTGCAAACCCTAGCCTATTTGGGGAGTTGAAGAAGAAAGGTAAGATTTGATCATGTTTTATGTGTTGTAGAGGTTGTATGTATGTTGTAGTATGTTAGGATGAAAATCATGAAATATGGCATGTTGGAGTGAAGGTGGTGTGTGTAGTATATAGTCGTGTGGGGTGTGTGTGTGTTGTGTTGTATTGAAGCCATGAATTGAAGTCTAGTTAGCATGTTGTGATCAATATAGAGTGAAGAAATGAATGAGAAACATCTATATGTATATGTGGGTATATGGCCGAATATGGGTCATGTAGTATGGCAAAGAATGAATTAATATCGCTTCTTGTTTAGTTGTTGTCGTTATGAATTCTATGTCGACGATAATAGTTTAATGACTCAAATTGATATCATTAGTGTTGTGGGCTGAATTGGAGGCTATTGTACATTTGATGTAACTTGTATAACTATGAGAATGACATCGTTATAGTGTGGATTGTTGATGCAAATCATGATTCGGAAGTTAGAAATGGGTTATAGATGTGTCTCGGGTTTGGGACAGTTTTCGGGCAAATTGGAGCTTTGTTGGATTGTTGGAAATATTGTATGAATTGTTTAAAATGCTGTTGAATGTTGTTGGGTTGGATTTGGATTAGTATATGAATGTATAAGCGTTGATGTTGGCTTGAATGTGGCCGTTGAATCGAATATATCAAATGTTGTCGAATGATGTAAAAGAGAGTTATTAATGCTATCTTGCCTTTCGGATTGGTTATTAATATTGCTAGGTTGGTTGTTGTTGTTGTTGTTGATTGATTTGGCCGAGTTAAATTCTCGGGGTGGCCTATTTATAGGGGAAATGCTGCCCAAATTTCTGTAGAATTAAGGGCTAAATTGAAATTAAATGCCCAAAATGTCAATAGCTAATGTTTGGCATGTTATGACTTGTTGTAGACCTTGGGGAGCCCGAGGCGTAGGTCGTGATTAGCTTGAGTTTGGAGTAGCTTTGGAAGTGTTTGAGGTATGTAAAGCTTGGCCCTTCGTTCTTTTAGCATGCCTTAGTTTTGAATAGGCCATGACACGAGCCCCGAGAGAATTCTACTCTCGCGATCCGACCATGCCTGTGATTCTTATTTGTTTCTTGGTCTTCGTATGCTTGATAAGATGAAATATTGGCCCTTATGTCTTTTGTATGACTAAGTTTCAAAAGTTTCATAAAAGTTTGGTTTTTAAAAGAATTTTGTTCCTAAATGATTCCGAAAACTACGAAAGTCCGTAACTTTCACAGACAGAACCGGATCGCTTCAATATGCTCAAAAATGATTCCATGATGTATGATGACTATGTTTTCCACAGGCGGGCCCGACTTGAGTCGACACCTTTACGTGGGCCCCGCGACTCTTCTTATGTACTTTTGACGACTTTTGAAAGGATACGATATGACTATTATCTCGATTTCAAGTATGATTAGTTTACTTACCTATTAAGTTTATGATAATGATCTTATGAAATATGATGTGTATTCTGAAACATGATATGATATGATGGTCTGATTTACCGATACGTATTCTGAATTATGATGTGACCGGTTCGCCAAGCCCCTTTTCGGCCGGGAACCGCGTATATATTCTGGGGTTATGATATGACCGGTACTCCGAGCCCCCTTTCGGCCGGGTACTGTGTATGTATGCTATGTTGTATGTTATGTATATGGATTCGTAAATATGATCAGTTGGTTTCAGATCCGGTGGTGGGGCAAACCCAGTGGTGGGGCAAGTGACAATGGTGGGCAAACCCAATGATGATGCAAAATTCCACATTGATTTAGGCAAATCCCACATTGGTTTAGGCAAATCCACATCGGGTCTCAGGCAAATCCCATTGGAGTTTAGGCGAATCCCACACCGGTTAATGTCGGCTCATATGATAAGGTATGATGTTATGATGTGCTTCGGTATGTATATGTGTGATCCGTATTTCCGGGTGAGTAAGCGTGTTGACATTCGATCGTTATATTTGTTTTCTCGCCTCGTTGCATGACGTGCGTGTCAGATGACGCATTTGGTATTACGTTATTATGTTCACTTTCTCGACCTCTCGCTTCGACTATGACCGGTTGGTACTACATCTGTGCTTTTGCATACTCAGTACATATTCCGTACTGACCCCCTTTCTTCGGGGGCTGCATTTCATGCCCGCAGGTACATATACGCGTTTGGGTGATCCATCGGCGTAGGATTTCAGTCTCCGTTGTTCGCAGTGCTCCCCTTTGTTCCGGAGCCAGTATTTTGGGTATATACTCTTCCGATGTATATGATTATGTTTATTCAGGGTACGGCGGGGCCCTGTCCCGTCATATGATTCTGTTATTCTGTATTAGAGGTCTGTAGACATAGATGTGGGTTATGTGATTTTGTTCGGATGAACGTGTGAGTCGGTGTTTGGGCGGCCCATCCGCCGTGGCGGCCGTCGGCTGCGTGTATATATGTTTTGACATGTTATGTATATTATGACAGCTTTTACGTTTTCGTATAGTATATGTGTTTGTATGCGTCCATTTGGAGCCACGTCTGATATTTATAGATATATAAGCCATCCGTATGTGATTCTGTTTGATAAGTGTGTTTGGGTGCCCAGCTCGGGCACTAGTCACGACCTACGGGGTTGGGTCGTGACACATACGTTGCGGCATGCAACCCGATCCATATATCAATGCATATGTTGCGGAGCATGCAACCCGATCCAAATATGAATGCATGTGTTGTGGAACGTGGAACCCAATCCAAATATGAATGCATGTGTTGCGGAACGTGCAACCCGATCCAAATATGAATGCATGTGTGTCTTTCTATACTCTCATGTGCTTAACTACATCTATGTCTAATAATATGTCTCTGACCTACTTATCATCCTAGTGCTATCTGCCCAACTGATCAGTGGTAACTGCCTGACCGGCCGTAGCTCGGTGGTATTAGCTGCCTAACCAGTCGTAGCATAGTGGTAAATATAATCAACATCATAACCAGACCTTTATAAGTAATCTCCATGCACTTCTCATGGTCATCACTTATCTGTTAATGCCCGTCCCTTTGCACCATCAATGTGCACTGATGCTTGAATCCCTAAGCTGCTTCGGTCTGCATCGATTCGATTCGTTAAATTACTAATCCTATCGTATTGTAAAGAACATATATTTATCCTTCGGCATACACGAGGTGAGGCACTTGATATCGCAAAACTCGGATACGAATCTCCGTACTGAGGGTATACCCAACTAGGAAATCATGGGCTTTCTTACGACGAATCGAGAGGCGTAACATCACTTATCATCATCAATACCATAACCATGCAATATCAATGTATCATGGAAATGAGTATGAATATGATGCAATGTAATATCAACAACCAATTAAATCCCAAACAGTACCACACATGGCACACAATTAGTATCAATAAATCAGGCTACACAATAAGCCACAATGGAATCACAATTCTTATCTCAATATCAAATCAAAGTAAAGTACCGCAGTATCATCATCCTGATATATCACTAATCAGCAATACCCAATATCTCAACATGGCAACGAGACAATAAATAAATAGTTCAAGATAAGTCAACAGCACAACGGGATGGCTATCCCCCAAATCATACAACAAGGCCCAACCTAAGACAATATCCAACCCAACTTCTTACCCGAAGGTTTACATGCATTCTTCAACAATATCATCTAAACATATGCTTCGCTGATCGAAGTCTCATCATAAGGTAAACTGTAACCTACTTGGAAGGCCGAACAACAAATTTCCAACAGTCAAACCTTGGTCTTGCCCTTCCTTTGTGCCTCATGATAATGAAAGTCTAATCATATCCGGATATGAAATTAGAATCAAGAAGAAAATACCCAAATAACCATATTCCTAATCAAGTCCCAAACCCTAACTCATGGAATGAGATAAATAAGGGAATTCGAAGGATACCCATAAGAATCTAAGAAGAATTTCGGATAAAAAAAAGTTAGTTCAAAAACCCATTCCCAACCTCAAGGGGGAAAATGGTCATTTCATAAGAAAATCGGGTTCAATAAGGTCAAATCATTAATCTAGGAAGTCATACGAATCCATTGGTCCACATATTGACATACTTTAAATTCAATCCCAAAAAGTTTCCAACAGTAGGAATCCGAGCCACGAAGGGCAAAATAGGAAATTTAGTTCAAAATTCGTTTACCATTACTTATAGAGCCTATATACCAAAAATGAGTGAAATCCATCCACTAATTCATGTTTAATTGAAGAAAAACCAAGTTCAAGCCTAGGGTTTCAAATTCCCAATTTACTTGCCTTAATTCAAGAATCTTAGCATAAAAAATCCTACTAAACAATGGAATAATCATAAAAAGGTGTTTGAAATCTTACCCAAATGATAATTTTTGAAAGATTCTCATCAAGTCTCCCAAAATCGAGCTTCTAATATTGTGAGAAACCCCAAGCAAATAATAAGAACGAAAACGCCCAGCTGTCCGACCCATATCTGGTGCTAGAACGATCCCAAAGCTCACTTTTGATAACCCCAATAGATTCCTTGCGAAATTTCACTCAAGTTAGCTTTTGAATCACCTCATTTGGCATTAAAATGAGTGAGATATGGTGGTTTCAATTTTTGGAAGAAGTCAGACATTTAAAGGATGATCTCAATGGCAATTTCGTAATTTTTAGCAAGAATCACACCAGAAAAATCTGCACAGCAAAATTTTAGTAAATGTACATATCTCACTCATACGATAGCGAAACGCGACTATTCTTGTTGCTACAGTTTTGAAATTACGATACGGATCTAACGGTTCAATGGAAACACAAAATAAAGCTCGTTTGCTCATTATGGTACCCTTTTTGCTCAAAGCGGCATCGAAACAAAAAACAAACACCATATAACCCAAACACATTCGAAACTCATCGGAATCTAACCAAAATTTGTAGGACAAGTCCAAAATCATCATACGAACCTGGTCAAACTCTCAAAACATCCAAATGGGACCGTCTTGACCCGATGTTGACCGTGGTCAACTCCAAATCATGTCAAAAGTTAGTTTCTCAACCAACCACCCAAATCACACCGGAACCTCTCGGAAACCGAACCAATGACTCGACTAAGTCATAAATGAGATTCTAGACCTAATGGAACTGTCGGAATTCGATTATGGGCATGTTTACCCAAAAGTCATCTTTTGGTCAAACTTCTCAAACTTAAGCCTTCAAAATTCCAAAATTTAGATTTTCTTCTTCGATTCTCATCCGATCACCTCGGGAATGAAGTCACCCATACCGAAAAGTCATAAAAATCACAACAAAGCTAATAGAAACAACCAATCTCGGATCCAGGTCTAATTTCTTCCCATGACCATCTTTTCACCATAAATAGGCAAATTAAACGTTATCCGACTTAATTTTCAAAAACCAACCACACGAAGTCTAAAATTAGCCCCGTCAATTTCCACAGATCTTAACTAATATTTCAAATATAACGGAATCTTCACATTGACAATCAGAGCACGTTTTCCCAAAGTAAACAATTTATCCAAATAATTGAATGTCGAAATTTTCAAAGTGAAACCTTCTCTCGAAGTGAACCAAATGATATTCGTTTGACTTAAAGTTTGACTAGCAAGTCAAAATAAGTATAACTGAGCATCTGGAATAGACAACACGCAAACTAGAGCATCGGTTCTCAAAACGACCGACCGGGTCGTTACATGAGATACCAATTAAACAATCGTTCGTCCTCGAATGATAAAGAAGAGTACAAAAGCTGACGGCAACCAAGGAATCTCTAAAATAACAATACGGAAGCCTCCACGGCATGAAGTACGCCAAAATCACTGCTCGTTCATCTTGTCAGTCAAAACCTTCTCTAACTTAGCTAAAAGACCCAATTTTTCATATTTCCCACACTCGAAATGTCTTTCACCGGTGATCCCCATATAAGAACTGCTTTTGCTAAAATTCTCCAAGTCGATATAACCATACCTCTAAACACGATCGATAGGTCCCACAAACGTTGTTCAAAACAACACAACCCTTTGGAAATAGACACAATCATAGCCCACTCTAAACAAGTAAAATATTATGATTCTGCTAACCTTTCTTTCACCTATCCAAAGCCGTTCTTCGAACCACGATTTCTTCGAAACATATAAACACAAGCCCGAAACCATGCTTACTCTTGCCATAATAGAATTCTTGCTTTATTGGAGCAACTTTAAGCAATTCCATCAAATTGATCTTACTCATAGCCGACTTCGCTAGTTTCAAGTATTCTTAGACCTTCAAATCACAATACAAAAAACATACCACTGAATACCTCGCCGAGCCAAGTTCGTAGTAAACCATTTGATCACTCTAAAGATCTCTCGCAACCATGGTACCTCCTCAAACCTGTACTAAGCTCATTGTAAACCATTATTCTATCCAAGTAATGGTTCTAAAAAATATCATCAATTCCACTAGAAAACCCTGAAAAAGCTCGGTAAATCTATCATACCTCAAATCTAAGCCGAAACGCATCGAATCCCTAGTTATCTTCCTGGAAATATAATTATAGACCATTAAGCTTAACTAGAACAATGTTGACCCTGAATAAATGCACAACGCTCGAATACCACCAATAGTCATTTGAACTGACTCCGAATTTTCAAAACCAATCACAGTCCTATCGCACTTCTGTGGTGGCCCATTCTAATATTTTCCTCACGCATAACAAAATCATGTCTATTACCCTCGACTCCACAAGTTGAGTCCTATCCAAGTTATCAACTTCGTACCGAAGAGCTATACCTTACAATTCCAATCCTCAAGTATCCCACTGAATCATCCTTGCCCGTATTGTCTTACTCAATCTCCGAAATGTTATCCTGAACTTAACTCGGTTCACCCATCATTGATCTACCATTTCAAGAATCCTTGTCTACTAACCCCTTACTCAAAATCCTTAACGTTGCTACCTCTCAAAGAATCACCTCTTACCTCTCATTCATTGAACCTCTAACCACTCGAACACCTTTTTCTAACCACTAAGACGACTAATCCCTTTTTTTAATCACAATGAATACTCGAGTAATAACACCACTAGTAGCGGGATCTAGTAAAATTTACGCAATAAATACAAGGCCCCTAACCTTCGTCCAACATTAGGTGCAACACCTGATTAACTCTCATGAGTACTAAACTTTTAAACTGGCCCACCACTGATAATCGTTCCATTAGTCAATCACTGGCCCTATTAGCTCACGACATAATCGAACATACAAACTCATCCATTAACTCTGAAGTCCACTCTACACTGTACCATCACAACCAAGTTCTCACATCACTGGCTCTTGTTTCAGCAATTCCCCTTCTGCTCTTAACCTCGAAGACACCAATCAACCTCATCGGTCATACCTTTTTACTGAAAGTCATGATATAATGCCACCGCAATCCAAGCATGACTCAAGTACCCATACTATCTCACCTCAAGTCTTACGAACCTTTGATCCTCTGAACCAGATAGCAAGATGCCTCATTGTAATCCTTCAGTTCCCGTATTTCATTTCAAATCACTTTTAGCTCTATCAACTAACAAACACTTATATCCACTCGATCCTCTAAAATTGTCATCTATCTAAGCCCAACGAACCACAAAACCATATCAATATTTCTCCTTAAATATAAGTGAAACAACCAGTAACTCGTCACGGCATTAACTCATCGCATTCGCCCATAATTGAAGTCATTTCAATCAGTTGATTGCTAGCTCCTCAGAAGTCTACAACCCAGTCAAATTTACTAGTCAAACGATGTGCCCATAGCATTCACTTAATAACATAATAGTCCTTTAATATCAGTGAGCTTATATCAAGAATGACTTTTAGTACCATATCCCCGAGATATCACGTGAACCTGTAAGTACGACTATTAGCAAACCATGCCTAATTATTTCCAAAAGATTCAATACTCTATAATAACAATAGCTCAAATGAGCACTTCCCTCGGTACCATTCTGTCATGCCGAACCCATTTTGACTTTCATAATCGAACACGAAATTCGCCCTCGCATCAATTGCAATCTTATCCTAACAACCATGTCAGATACCAATTTTTCTATTCCCAATCTCATGAAAAGTACTCATGTGTAAGATATTCCATGAAGTCTCACTTCGCTACACGTTTTCCACAAAAGTCATCCTTCATGTCCTTATTGTCAACTTATTTTCTTTTTAACACGCGATCACAACACGTTTGCCCAAATTCGATGGTCATTACCGAACTTACACTTGTCATCACATACCGACATCTAATACTCTATCGTTGCTGAATTGACCTGCCATTGATACACCAGTGTCACGCACACTGTCATAAAGCCTTGACGAAGCTGAAGTTTTTCCTAAACGGATCATATCATCAAGCAAACCACTATTGTTAAGCCATCAATGTACTTTGTCACTTCCGAGCAACCCAACACTGAAACATGGAGATCATGTAACCCTCTGAACTATCTTTTCCATTTCTCATGAACTCCCACTATAACGAGTCTAATTGCGGTTCCACATAACAACCGCGTCTAATCGCGACTCCATATAATTTAATCCTTAGGCCATAACTAGATACTGAACTTGCTCACATGTCCGAGTTAGATTAACATATCTTGTACCATACCACAACACGACATAGATCAACCATTCGTATAAGAATTTAAGGACAAGTTTCCACCATCCGTGGGTGATTAAGATAAGAAAGTCCAGATACTAATTGGGATCGACTAGATACTAATTTGAATGAAGTCGCATGAGAGAATGAAAGAATTGGAGGTTTCCTAAATGTCTTAAAACCTCTCGCAGATAAGTATGGAGCTCATCGTACCAATCCACAAGACTCTTCTAGACACGCTCTTGTATTATAAACTCGGTAACCTAGGGATGTGATACCAACTTGTCATGACCTAATTTCACTAAGTCGTGTGGGC
The DNA here is from genome assembly GCF_029784015.1 of Lycium ferocissimum. Taxonomy (NCBI): domain Eukaryota; kingdom Viridiplantae; phylum Streptophyta; class Magnoliopsida; order Solanales; family Solanaceae; genus Lycium; species Lycium ferocissimum. The sequence goes on from NC_081346.1 coordinate 43,345,549, forward strand.
ACCTACCTTTCCCACATCGGTAGGTGAACCCTTAACCTAATATTCACAAAAGATAGAAAATAACGGAAGAAAGTAAAATAACGTAAGTCTTACAATATAATATAAATAAATGCAGAAGTAAATGAAATCCACCCCAGTATCCGGTCTGGTCATACAAGAGCATCTAACTAAATAGTACTAGTCTGAATAATAATACATAAATAGTCTTAAAATGATGTCTCAGAATGGAAAACAAGACATATTAATAGGAAGAGTCTTCTGGCAGCGAACATCCTTATGCTCACCCTGATAGACTCGAATCAGCAATCCTCGAATATCAGCCACGAGGAGAAAAAGTAGATCCCACGATACTCCGCATTCATAAAAGAATACGACAAAGTGTAGTCGGTACAAACAACAAGATCGGTAGGTATCATAGGCCGACTAAGACTAGCTAACATATATAAACACAACAAAGCAAGATAAACACGTAAAACAACAAGGTAAAAGTCAACACGAATCCATATCTACCTCTGTGCTGATTCCTTCAACTTCTATTGCCTCTGTAATCCCCATATCATCATTCACTTCCTTTGTCAATACCATTCCTCTGCTGAAATCAAGAGTTAGTGCAAGGAATTTCATCTCTATGACTTGGCTCTCGTAGCACGATCTTAGATATGAAAGAAGAATTAACCATCCTAAATGCGCATAGCGTCCTATTTATAAATGTGGTGTGCAACACACACCATAAATAAGACTCTACCGGACATAACTATGGAACAACCCCTAGACTGACTGCTGATACCACTCTGTCACACGACCCAAACCGGAGGGCCGTAGTGACACCCGAACCTAGAAATTTGAGTGCCATACAACTATTCCATCCAGGAGTCACAAATTTTTGTGAAACTTTAATCTATGTAATGACGCTTCCGTTAGGTAAAAAAAACTTTTTAATAAAACTCTTTCGTCAAATCAGGGACTTCTCCCTTATCGTTAATTCAAAGAAAACCTTTAGTCACAATAAAATCTTTAAAAATAAAGCATAAAAATACATCGACCTATATGGTCGCTTTACTGTCGGCGTCTCGACGCACTATCCACAAGACAACGTACTGCAAAAGTCTCTAACATACACGGTACCATAACATAAGTACTCTAACTCGGTAACATTCCGGCGAGATGGAGCTCGCTAATCCGGTGATAGCACAGGAACATCCTATAGCCAATGTCTTCTACTCATCTGTATACACCTGCGTGGCATGAAACACAGTGCCCCCGAACAAAGAGCGTCGGTCTACGAATAATGTACAGTATGTAAGCGGGCGAAATAATATATCTCGACTCGGATGATAAAAGAGTAACAGACCCAATCTGTACCTGTGATCAACACTACGAATCATGTATGCATATGAGCTTTTAATACATCATGAGTATATATGTATATAATGCATGCCTTCGCACTGCTCGGGGCCCCTTCGGGCATAATAGCATAATGCACTTTTGAAAACATGTATGTATGTATATGCACCTTTACCCATTTGCTCCTTCGAGCTTCGCCCCTTCGGGTATCATATCATAATGGCCCCATCGGGCAGTCCATTCGAACATCTCAATCATCATATACCAGCTGATCAGGTGGTTTGCGTATATAACGCCTTAGCCCTTTTCCTTATGCCCCATGAAATCATGCGATACTTATGTACATATATATATATATATATATATATATATATATATATATATATATATATATATATATATATATATATATATATATATATATATATATATATATAGGTATGCAAATGCATAATAATCTTTGTAAAACATCGAAAACTTCCTTGAGCAAACTTTTAGGTCAAAATGGAAACTTCTCCCCCTTTTCATTTGTCTCCTTCGAGACTTAAAATCAAACATGAAATGCATATGAATAAAGAAACCTTATGAATGTCCCCTTCGGGACTTAAGAGGTCAGGGATACGAATATCCCTACACCGTCTAGGAATAGAGTCTTTTGGAATTCGTTTATTTGTTGGGTTCGTTCCGATAATAAGGATCTTCATCACTACCATAATCATCACTACTATTATGTCTCACTTTGAATGATCCATAACATAAGCTGAGGCCACATATCCTGAATATAATAAAAAATTATGTAACACGCTCAGACATAAGCTGAGGCCACATGTTATGTAGCACGCTCAAACATAAGCTGAGGCCACATATTCTGTAGCACGCTCAGATGATACGCTCAAATTACACCTATTAATGGTATAACGCGGACGTTGTCAAATATAGTAACCCAACAAGGTTGGGGTCGAATCCCACGGGGGAATATGGTGTGAAAAGTTTACTAAAATCGTAGATGCCAAATTTTAGGTCTAATATCTTAATCCGATGAGTTTTGGCAAAGGTTGGTTTTTTATAACTAATTGCTAGTCTATTGATTTGGTGGAAATTTATGGTAAAAGAAACTAAGGTTGTGTCCCCTTTAGATAGAGTGTATGATCATGGGTATTGACCTTGATATACTTCTAATGGATCATTATTTGAATGCACTTAATCTCTATATGAATCTATACTATTTTCCAATAGATAAAGATTATTTCTTTCTATGATTTTCCCAAATATAAGAAAGTGGTTATGAAGAATGATTAATCATGCCAAGTAAATTCTTCTTATTCCTAAGTGAATTTATTAAACAAAGTTTAATGCTTTGAGTTCTTGTTGTTTATTCTTACCAACCCTAATTATTTTCCCAAATAAATCAAGATTTATGGCATTAATCAT
>NC_081346.1:43348423-43379663 GCF_029784015.1 Lycium ferocissimum
GAGATTTTATGTTCTAAGTCAAAACTAAAATATCGTGAATCGCCCTAATAAAAGCCTACAATGGACTATTTATATGTTTGGAAAATACACGTTAGCGATTTGCACTTTAGTCACAAGATTTAAATACGGTCAGAATCACTTACGGACCGTAAAGTGGTTCGTGCCCAGTCGTCTTCTCGATTCCGTGAAATCTCAATCTTCAAAGTACGGACCGTAAAGTGGTTTACGGTCCAGAACTCCTCGTCGTCTTTCGCCTTCCAAAAGTCATACTTTCTGCCAATCGGCCGGGATCGGTTAAATACGAGATGGAATACGGACCGAACCGAAATACGGTCCGTAAACTCAACTCGTAAATCACCATCTTCCCAACTTGACTTTCGTTTCTGAAATCCTTTAATACGACTCATGGAATACGGCCCCGTATTGTAGAATACGGTCCGTAAACCGCATTTACGACCTGTTCTTGTACTTCAGCGTGATCAAGTCAAATCTGTTCCTTTTCCCGAAAAAACACTAGAAAACACATAAAATCACATAGACTCGCTTAAAAACAAGTAAAACTTATAGCTAAAAAGTTATCGATGTGGCGTAAAATCACGCCATATCATCGTACATGCCGAGGCCACATATTCTAAATATAATCCAGAATTATCTAGCACGCTCAGTCACGTCATGAAATCATCTAGAACCTTAGACTTGAAAATCTCTAGGATTGGAGTCATCATAAGTATCTTTAGAAATTATAGACTTCTGGCATTCCTAGGAGTAAAAATATTATGGATGTCATGTATGGAATCAAAACATAGGAATCATGCCTCTGAAAGAAAGGGACGAGCCTTAACATACCTGATTGATCTCCTACGAATTAACGCTTATTCTCCCGAACTTGAAAATCTACATTCAAGAGAATTTATACTACCATTAGACTTATCTTCATATGCCTATCTCAAGTCCTTAAACCAAACTCCTTTAGATCGCCAAAAATCTAAAGATCTCCCCCGTTTATATGCCTAGCCCGAAATCACAATCCAACAACAACAACAATACCAACATCAACCATAATCATAAATATCAAAATATTCCATAAACGTCCCACACGACGTCTATCCAATTTCTTCGCCAACAAGTTCATTATACGTTTAGGTAATAGCTCTATCTCCATGAATAAGTCTAAATTAATACCAATAAGGAGAGATTCAAACCTTTCTTCCGCTAAAACCGCAATATTCTCAATTTTTCACCTTGAATTCAAGCCAAGATTCACCGTAGTACGATATTATAATCACAACTATACTGTGTCTGAACCCGAATCCGGAGTTTATACTTAATTTGGGCTAAAAGTTGATGTTTGGAGGTTGGGGGAAATGTTTCAAAAGTTTGGAGAGGTTTTTGGGGTGTTTAGTTGAAGAAAGAGGGCGTAAGCCCCCTCATATAGCATTTTAGAATCTGCCTGTACCGCCTCAAAAATTGCTCAGCGCGATCGCGCCACCTTTGGGTGCGTTCACGCAGGCTTTTTTTTTCTGCCTGCGCATTCGTTCAGTAAAAAGGTCATAACTCTTGATCTAGATATTTTATGAGGGACCACGACCTATGGTTGGAAAGCTCTTTCAATTATCTACAACTTTCATTTTTGGTGTGTTTTTGAATTCTAAACTTATAATAGAATTTTGGCCCGTCCAAGTCAGATCATCCGAAAACGTATCCTTAAATCATCCTTTTGGAGGGCTTATGCCCGTATTTGGCTTAAGGGTCCTTCTTAAGACTTTCTCAACTTCCCATATACTACTCATATCACTTTTTGCATGTCCTTTATAAAATCCCGACATGTGGGCCCCACCTTAACTTACGATTACGAGGGCTATTCATCAAGTAACGTGTTAACCGATTTACTCCATACGGTCTCGAAATGTATATATATATATATATATATATATATATATATATATATATATATATATATATATATATATTCTTATACTCAGATCATATAATCTTCATCCCTGACCCGAGCCTAAAATTTGCTTAGAGCGTTCGCGCTCCGTGGTGGCGCGTTCGCTCTGAGTTGGCCCTTGGCCTCCTGCGCGTTCGCGCCACTCCCTGGCCCATTCGCGCAGGCTATTTTCCTTGCCTGCCATCCCAACTTGTAACGTCCACATCTCCTTACCCCAATGTCCTACTGAGGAGCGGTTTGTTGTGTTGGAAACGACTTCATGAACTTCACTCTGGTCTTTGGCTTATTACCTGAGCTAAACCTTCATGATCATAAATTAAACGCATACAACCATACATGCCCTTGAAAGTAACTCCAAAATTCACACTTGGGGCGACCGACACTTACGAATTCTAATGTGTAGAACTACTGGGTGTAACAATTATAGCATCTAAACCCAACTGTGCCAAATCTCAACAAAACCAATCTGAACCAGTACATCACAATCATATCACAGCAAGTCATCGCTTATGATATAACATCTAAACCCAACTGTGCCAAGTCTAAGTACAACCAATCCGAACCAGTACAACACAACCATATCACAACAATATCACAGAAACCATAAGGTACAATGCAATGCAACAATGTATGTATGATAGATGCAATGCATATGCACCGTACACATGTGCTCCGACAATGAAACATCACATCTCAGCAGCACAACCCATGGGAGACCCGAAAAGTCCATGTACCACTCGCTCCAGAACTAACCTCGGATCACGAGCACTTTCTCGATCCCGACAAGAGACCTCAGGCATTGAGCACTCATTCATTCCCGGCGAGAGACCTCAGGCAACGTATACTTATTCCGCTCCGATAAGTGACCTTGGATCACGGACTCTCATCTCTTTTTTATGCTCTCCAACAAAGTTCTCGGAGGCTACACTCTCTCACTTATCATCATTAGTACCATAACCATGCAATATCAATGTATCATGGAAATGAGTATGAATACGATGCAATGTAATATCAATGACCAATTCAATCCCAAACAGTACCACACATGGCACACAAGTAATATCTATAGTAAGGCTACACAATAAGCCACAATGGAATCACAATTCTCATCTCAACATTAATCAAGTAAAGTATCGCAATATCATAGTCACGATATATCACTAATCACCAGCATCTGATGTCTCAACGTGGCAACGAGCCAATAAGTAAATAGAAGAAGACAAGTCAAATACGCAACGGGGTGGCTAGCCCCCAATCACACAACAAGGCCCAACCTAAGACAATATCCAACCCAATTTCATACCCGAAGATTTACATGCATTCTTCGACAATATCATCTAAACATACGCTTCGCTAATCGAAGCCTCACTATAAGGTAAATTGTAACCTGCCTGGAGAGCCTCAAACCCTAACTCATGGAATGAGGAAAATGAGGGACTTTGAAGGGTATTCATTATAGTTTAGAAGAATTTCGGATCAAAAAGTTAGTTCAAAAACCCATTCCCAACCTCAAGGGGCAAAATGGTCATTTCATAAGAAAATCGGGTTTAATAAGGGCAAATTATTAATCTAGGAAGTCATACGAATCCAATAGTACCCATATTGACATACTTTAAATCTGAACCCAAAAAGTCTCCAAAAATAGGAATCCGAGCCACGAAGGGCAAAATAGGAAATTTAGCTCAAAATCAATTTAGCCATTACTTATGGAGCCTATATACCAAAAATGAGTGAAATGCATCCTTTAATTCATGTTTAATTGAAGAAAAACCAAGTTCAAGCCTAGGGTTTCAAATCCCCAATTTACCTCCCTTGATTGAAGAATCTTATAATGAAAAATCCTACTAAACGATGAAATAATCATAAAAAAGTGTTTGGAATCTTACCCAAATAATAATTCTTGAAAGAGACTCTTCAAGTCTCCCAAAATCGAGCTTCTAATATTGTGAGAAACCCCAAGCAAATAATAAGAACGAAAACACACAGTTGTCCGACCAATATCTGGTGCTAGAACGATCCGAAAGCTCACTTTTGATAACTCCAATAGATTTCTAGCGAAATATCACTCAAGTTAGGCTTTTTAATCACCTCATTTGGCCTTAAAATGGGTGAGATATGGTGGTTTCAATTTTTAGAAGAAGGCAAAAATTTAAAGGACGATCTCAGTGGCACTTTTATAATTTTCAGGAAAAATCACACCAGAAAAATCTGCACAACAAAATTTTAGTAAAATGTCCATATCTCCCTTATACGATGGCGAAACGCGACGATTCTTCTTGCTATAGTTCTAAAATTACGATACGGATCTAACGGTTCAATCGAAACACAAATCAAAGCTCGTTTGCTCATTATGGTACCCTTTTTGCTCAAAACGGCGTCGAAACCAAAAACAAACACCATACAACCCAAACACATCCGAAACTCATCAGAATCTAACCAAAATTTGTGGACAAGTCCAAAATCGTCATACGAACTTTCTCGAACTCTCAAAAACATCCAAATGGGACCGTCTTGACCCGATGTTAACCGTGGTGAACTCTAAATCATACCAAAAGCTAGTTTCTTAACCAACTGCTCAAATCACACCCGAATCTCTCGAGAACCGAACCAATGACTCGACTAAGTCATAAATGACATTCTGGACCTAATGGAACTGTTGGAATTTGATTATGAGCACGTTTACCCAAAAGTCAACTTTTGTTCAAACTTCCGCCTTCTAAATTTCAAAACTTAGATTTTCTTCTTCGATTCTCATCCGATCACCTCGGGAATGGATTCACCCATCCCCACAAGTCATAAACATCACAACAAAGCTAACTAAAATAACAAATCTCAAATCCAGGTCTAATTTCTTCTCGTGACCATCTTTTCACCATAAATAGGCATATTAAACATTAACCGACTTAATTGTCAAAAACCAACCAGACAAACTCTAAAATTAGCCCCGTCAATTTCCACAGATCATAACTAATATTTGAAATCTAACAGAATCTTCAGATTGTCAATTAGAGCACGTTTTCCCAAAGCAAATAATTTATCCAAATAATTGAATGCCGGAATTTTCAAAGTGAAACCTTCTCTCGAAGTGAACCAAATGATATTCGTTTGACTTTAAATTTGGCTAGCAAGTCAAAATAATTATAATGGAGCTTTTGGAATAGACGACACGCAAACTAGAGCACCGGTTCTCAAAACTAGGGCTGGGCGTTCGGTATTCGGTTCGGTATTTTTAAAGTTCGGGTTCGGTAATTCGGTAATCGGTAATTGAAAGTAGATACCAAATACCGAACTTTCGAACTTCGGTTCGGTAATTCGGTAATCGGTAAATCAAACTTCGATTCGGTACGGTATTCGGTAATACCATATTAAGTCGAGTTCACTCTATTACATCACTGTATTCGGTAATACCATATTAAGTCGGTAATTGTAACACTATTATTGCAACTCAGAGATGACATCTTCTTCAAATATTTCTGCTCTTCATTTATTGCATGGAGAAATATCTTCTATTCCTCCCGTATAGCCGTATAGGCACAAGAAACCCCATTCTTCTCTATCGGCATTCCATTTCGCGATTGCCAATAACTTATAGAGGCAGCCAAGAAAGATAACAAGAAGTCAACAACATCATCTCCGGTATTAGAATGATACAAAGTCCAAAAGCGAGATTATTACTTTAACTCCGTCGATTAGAATCATAATGTCGAGTTTTTGATAAATCATCTGCAACAATTATAAGATGTAAAAGATTAGAATAACAGGTTTTCATTTTTCTCAACAATCAGCGCTCAAAATGCAATTAACATGATCTACGCTAACGGTTAATAATATAAGGAGAGCATGAGAACTTTCACTATCAAAGAAATGTATAAGCTAAGGACATGGGCTAATGGGCAGATCGCAGATGGCATTTGGACTATTAATTTAATGGCCCTCTATTTAATAACTATTTCGGTATTCGGGAAATACCGAATTACCGAACTTATAATTACCGAATACCGAATACCGAAACCGAATACCGAACTTTTTTAATTTTATTATCGAAAACCGAACCAAAAATTGAAATACGGAATACCGAAATACCGAAATCCTCGGTTCGGTTAGGTAATTCGATTTTCGGTGTTTTATGCCCAGCCCTACTCAAAACGACTGACTAGGTCGTTACATCTCATACCTTGCTGTTCACTTAGCCACTCAAAGTCTACCTTCCGAGCCTGCAAATCTACAACTAAGATGATTCATAAAATAATTAGGCCATAGGAACACTTACACACTCAAACTTAGCTAGTTAATAAGTTAATGGAATTCGGACAACATTTCCCCTATATTATCTACTTCCTCCGAATTCCAAAACAACTCCCAAACATTATTAACAACATCAACAATAACATAATCAAGATACCACATGACAAACATATATAAATCCGTCTGAAACTTCCTTCAAAGATTAGTCTATAAGCCAACAATGTCAACATATCCACCTACGACCTTTATGCCATGTTTTTCTTTAGTTTAAACCATTAAAATCTTCAACAACCAAAAAAAAAAAAAACTTAATATCAAATGCAAGATGAAAAACATACCTTATAACTTGAAGAACTTCACCTCACACAATTCACCCTAAAGCTTATCCACCACAACTTCAATTAGAAGTAAGAACAAGCTCCTTCCATGAACTAGTTAAGGATTTTATGGCTTGATCTTCTCTTTATTTGATTTGAAATAGTTTGGAGTGTTGGAGAGAGCTCATAGGGTCTAGAAGGATCTGTTTTGGTAAAAATATGAGCCCCAAAGTAGTGGTCCTTCTTATTTATAGCAAAAGAGAAGTTTCCCTTTGCCTCAGTTCAACAGCAGCATCAACGGTACCGTCGTTATTCTACGGTCCGTCGAATTGCACAAAGGAATCTTACAATTTTGTACGAGCCGTATCTTTTACTGTAGGTCTCGGATTTGCGATCTGTCTGTTACATTGGAGAGAAGTGTCACGACCCGACTAGGGGCCATGACGGGTATCCGGAGCTAGCCACCGAGCACCACTCATTCTATTACTCATCATACTAATCCTGCGTTCATTCGTTATTCTTATACTTATAATCGTAGGAAAACTATTTTCACTTTGAAACATATTTACCTTTTATTACATAAGCCATTCAGCTATCAAAATAATATACATGCAATAAGAACATCGTGAGACCATACTACCCACACATACGTATCTATGAGCCTCTACTAGAGTACTAGACATATGGACGAGACAGGATCCCGTCGTGCCCAAAACATATATATACACAAAACAATAATCAATGGCACCTCCGGAATAATAGAGTGCTCTCAAAGCCTGCCAATAGCTCCTACGAATCTGGATCACCTCCCTGTCTACCTGTGGGCATGAACACAGCGCCCAAAGAAAAAGGACGTCAGTACGAGCATTGTACTGAGTATGTAAGACATGAATAAAATAAGCATAATAAAGAAGTCATGAAACATAAGGTGAAGATATGACCTTCTTAGCTTTTAAGAGTAAATGCATTTTTAACATATCACATACATCATCATGTCACATATATCATCCTCACTAACCCGCGTCCGGGTACCCTTATACGCCGCCCACTAGTGGTGGTCATGTCCGGCCTTCTAGGCACGGTGTACTCATAAGCAGCCTGCATTAGCGGTGATATGTCCGGCCATTCAGGCACGGTGGAATCATAAGCAGCCCGCCTTAGCAGTGACATGTCCGGCCATTTAGGCACGGTGGAACCATATCATCATATACTCATCATAAACTTATCATCATCACACATTTGTCATAGAACATGCATTAGAGCTTAAAGACAATCTATAACCATATCGGGGTGACATAAGGTCGAGAACCCCCGATTACGTTATGGAGTGATCATATTCATCATATCTCACCTTGAAGGAACTAATATTGTAAGGTGAGTGTACACAACGAACAACATCAATGGATCATACTTTGGATCATTAACCTCATGGACATCATATCTTGCTTTAGAATTCTTTAGACTTAAACTCATCATCATCATTATCATACTCGTAACGTATCTCTTTTCTTTATCTTATAAAAGCTCTTTGTAAGCATAGACTCATAATTTTCGATATGTAGGAAAATAATGGAAAGATAGGAGGATTCATGCCATAGGAGTCATGCCTTAGAAAGAAGGGACTAGCCTTACATATATTTTCATTTAGCTATTCTATCGCTTGATCGTTATCCTTCAATGCTCAAATTTCTACCTTCAAGAGAGTTCGTATTAACATTAGCTAATCGATCACACGAACGTGCTCAACTAAAGCTATAGAAAATTGGGCAGAATTTCCTTTATCTATACAACTTTCCCCATATTATATATCAACTCCCAAACATCTATAATGACATTCACAATATTATAACCAACAATCTTCATTCACCTACATTATCCACATTTCCCAATTTTACTTCAATTCATCCATAATCATGGTCATAGTACGCTATTACGTTTACTCACATACAATGTTTATCCCATGTTCTTAATGTCATTTATAACATATTTATAATCACAACATATCAAGAATCATGACTCATTCCAAGCTACTACTCAAAATCTCATTATTCTCATCTTTGTAACCCATTTTCTATCTCCTTTCATAATCCAAGTCTTTCAACCCCTCAATACCCTAAACAGTATGGAAATGATCATAAAACTTACCTTAGATAGTGTGGGAATGATTGAGTGGAAATATTTCACTTGAGCCAAAACCCTAGTTCACTTCTAATGGGATTTCTTGTCTTGGATGAACCCTAATGAGTTTCTTGCACTTGATTCTCTTGGTTTGATGAAGTTGATCATGAATTTCTCTTGAGTTCTTGTGGAAGAAGTGTGGAGAGTTTTCTAAAGAGTTCTTGAAGTGTGGAGTGAGAAATGAAATGAATTAAATGAGGTTGGGGTCCCTTATATTAATCTTAAAATCTGTCCCGACTCAGTTTCACGGACCAACATACGGTCCGTATAATTTATATGGACCATATGTGTGGCCGTAGGTTTGGTCCAGTAAAGGTTGCCATTCTGGGCAGAATATACGGCCAGTATATTTTATATGGTCAGTATGTTGGACCGTATAATGCCCAGCTTTCCGAAACTCGGTCTCGTCGACTCGTTTGATCTCCAATCCTTATGGAACCTTCTTAACACTTGTTTAACACCTCATTAATAATCTAAGGGAATTTATAACTCTTCTTTAAGACATCATCAACTTGGTACTTTGTGAATCCATTCTGATACACCACGTATACCTTGCCTTTCTTGATGAACTTTCTTCTCTTACCTCGAATGTCCTTGAAATATCAATTAGAACCATTAAACACTATTTATTTCTCATTGAAACATCATATACTTCATGCCCTTCGTTAGTCTATTCACTGTACATCAACAAAATATTTTTCAAGGTGTAACAAGAAGACTCTCTGAACTTCAATTTACATAGATTATGCATTCCATAACTCCTCATATTCTAGGAGATATACCTTTCTCAATTTGGACCAAAATTTCCAGTCCAAAATTCTGTCAAGTTTTTCCAAAGTTTAAACAAACTTAATTTCTTCAATTCGCTTGATCCCGGAACCTTTAGACACTTACTTAGCACTTGTCAAAAGTATTCCTTAACCTTATAAGGGTTCCATGACCTCTCAGAGCTTTAGTTTACTTACGATGCAAGTGACGCAGAAGTTTTTTTGGTGTAACACCCCTCTTAGCAACTACCGCTTGTTTGAACAGTTACTTACATCGGCGAGTGCGCACCTGCGTAGACGTTTTCGCTAATGCGCACGTTGCATGGAATTATTCCTCCAAAGAGCATTGATGCACCCAGTTTGACTAAAAACCCACCGCCCTAACTATTGTGTGACCCTTGAGAAGCATATCAGACCACCGAAATCCTATCGTGTGTCTGACCAACCAAGTTCTAATTTTTGAGACCGCATGGATGGAGAAGGCTGCAGATATGATAATATCGACCCCATTTTCCATCAAGGCAAGCGACCTTCCAATGACCGAATTTTGCCAGACGAGGTTACGCAACAGATTCCATACATAGAGCATTGACCACCTACCTGTTCCACCATCACCAGCATTAAACAATGTATCGTAATTTACTGCGGCATTATCAAAGGGGAGAAGACAGTGGTGGATAGTATGACGGAGTCACGAAGAACATGGAGCAATTTAGGACCATTGGGGCAGCCATGGAAAATCAAGACTGTGACGTATTTCTGGATCAATCATTTTCAGTCAAGGAAAAGGTAAAGACCTACATAAAGAGAGTGACAGATAGTGTTGTACTCATTTTATCATTCGAGCCGAAGTTTTTCGATATGTTTCATTCTGAGAAGCTATGATTTTAGAAGGATATACTCATTCCTATTATTTGCGCCAAGATACCCCAACTTTGACCCGTCTACATATCATCCTCTCGTTACCCTCCGTTCAAGCATGAACGGTTGTTTGATTAGTATGAGCACTCCTTCTTTTTCTCTGAAATACCCCTCATTTGAACTCACAACAGAAGCATATTTCGCGTGGGATTAGCAGGTAGAGGTGACCTATAGCCGATTTGGAAAGAAATTACCAATGTAGGATTTTTAGAAACAGGTGCCTTATGCCTGCATTTGGCGGGCCGCTCCGGCGAGCCCGCGTCTGCGAGAAATCATCTGCGTAGACAAAGAAATTGGAGAATTAATGAATTTGCATCTGCGAAAAACCTTCCGCATAAGCCGCATCGCGTAGGCAGGCAGTGGCTCATAAAAGCGCGGATCGCTAGTCAGAATAGATACTTATTTCTCCATTTCAAGGTTGGGCCTCATTTTCAACCACTAAACTTTCTCAATCTTACTTTAGAGAAATTTTAGAGGATTCCTTGGTTGCTTGGTGAGGCTAAGATCTAAACCCTATGCTATTACTCCCTTTTAGCTCCTTTATCTTCCTATTAGTTCATTCATGTCTGGGTCTAGCTTTTTGGGGGGGAGCTCTTTTGATTTGTAAAACCCCAAGGGTAAATGGTTTTCTTTAACTAAAATCATGCTCTGTTTTGGAAGTGTAGCATAGTGTTTAGCTTGGGGAATTTATTTTCCAACTCCAATGTCTAAGTCAGAAATGGATTTCTCAAATGGGTTAGTGTAGGGTTTTTTTTTTTTTTAGAAAATTGAGGTTTTAGTAATTAGAGGATTTGGAAGCTCATTCGGGGTTAGCTAAGTATGAAACTTAGGTTTTTAATCATTGAAGCTTCAAGTAGACTAGTTTGGTGAAAAGTTCCAAATTTTCCCTTGTGGGCCCGGGGTCATTTTCTTAGAATCGTTGGAGTCCTTCTAGAAGTATGGTAGTTCGAATGTTCATAGTATCATTTGCTAATGTAGAATACTTGCATTCCTATACTTCACTCGTTCGGATGTGTTCCCAAAAATGAAGAAGCTCAAGATGGATGTTCGTGGATCGTATTCCGCAATCGAGGTAGGTTACGCCTTACCTTTGTTAGAATTTGATTAGTGAATTGCATGTATTGTGTGTTTATTGATAGGAAAAGCATAATAGGCCTTCGGGCATGGTTGTGGTGTTAAATCCACTGGCTTGGTATGATTTCTGATTATTTGGGCTTGTCGCCATACTTTATGCAATTATAGACATGTGTTGTACTTGATGACGTAGTTGAGGTTATATAGGTTGTACTAGTTCTATTGTTGTAATTGGGATTGAGTATTTGATATGTTTCCATGATAGTTGTGATGATTCGTGCAAAGATTGATTTGGCATTGTGGTAATATTGATCCGAGGTCTGTACCGGACATATAGTGGCAGAGTCACGGTTCATTGTCTATCTGAGGTGGCTAGTACATGGACATTGCAGGTCCCCCATGGGTCATAGCTATTGAAGCAAAAAATGCTTATAGCTTATGTGCACAGGTTTGAGTTATTGGCCATTGCATTGCATGGCGTTGCATCTCATTTGCATTGCACTTCTCATTATCTTATCATATATTATCTCATTGTATTCTTATTGGTGTTGTAATTGTGTTATGATCTGTGGTTGAGGAATTTCTTAGAACTTCGTAGGCTTGGGGATTAGAAGCTTAAACTTAGGTTATGACTCGATTATTTGGGACATTTTGTGCCTGTTGATTGTCTTATATGTTTTACTGTTGATTTATGTATTTCATATGCATTTACTAATCTTAGTCGACCTATGATGCTTACCAGTATGTGTGTTGTGCTGATACTACTCTTGCTACATTTTTTTCAGGGTGTAGAGTTGTTTTAGGTAAATGTTTGAGGTATCGGGGTAGATTCCAAGGATTTCCACAAAGATGTTCTAGGAGAGCCTCTAGCCTGTTCTAATTCCCGAAGTCTCTTCCTATGTACCTTTTATGTTCTACTCTTATAGACAGTGTTTACTATTCAGAGTCTGTACGTTTTTTCAATTCTTGTATTTCGTTGTAGAAGCTCTTGTACCGTGTAAGATCAGATTTTGGGAAATGCATTTTATAAAAGTCTTGTTCGTTACTTGATTTGTCACTATGACTAGATTATGCTCCTAATTATTTTAGATCCGCACTTTTTCCATAAAAAGAGGCAATTGACTTGGGAAATAGTATGCCTACTACCTAATATAGGGAATAGTGTAGGTGCCACCACGACTCGCGATTTGGGTCGTGACACGGTGTCATAATTTGGGTATTTGCGCAATTTCAATTGTATAGTCTGGTATGAATGTCTTGCTTTAGGCATTAGCTGTTAGCATAGATTGAGTTGTGTTTGTGATTAGGATATGAGGTCCCTTATTTATGGCTTATGTGCTTATTACCTGTGATTGTATGTTCTCATCACTCCTAAATACTCGTTTAAAAGTGGAAAAATGCTAAAGATTAAGTCTTTATTACTTAGCTTGGTTTCTTTTGTTGTGCATGCCATATTCATGTTTATTATAGCATCTCATGTGATTTTGAGGATACATTGTGATGTCCAAGGCGAAATGGTTCCGGACGGAGTGATGATGATATTTTGAGCCATACTGGCTAGAGACAGGTAATGTGAGATTAAGGGCCGAGTATTGTGAATAGGAGCCTACGAGGCTGAGTATTGTGATTTGATGCCAAATGTGGCTTGGAACCCGAAATGAAATTCCGGGTTGGTATATGGACTTCACGAGTCCCCATAGGTTGCGATTCATAGTATTTGAACGTGTGTGTACAGTGTATTGGAAAAGGTCTTGCATTGCATAGCATTTTCATATCATGATATTCTATTGGTTTCCTTGTTTGTATGACTTACATGAATTGTTGTTTGGATTGTCTTATATGCTCATTGGATACTTGATGAACTTGAGGATTTAGATGTTTTATCTAGGCTTGTAACCTGAGGTTATTGTTCTCATTATGATTTTTATTGTGGACTAATAGTGGTTAAGTGTGGAAGTAGTAATCCAAGACCAACTCCCGTCTCCGTTTTCATTAGGGTCGGTAGACGATACTGTTGAATACATGTTGTTTCCCCTACTAACGCTACACTTGTTGCAACCTTTTTATGTGCAGTTTCAATCCCCAATTAAAGTGTAGCACGTGATCTCACCTTCCATTGAGTAGCTGTCCAGAAGGATCTGGGGTGAGCTACCAGCGGATTCATAGCACTGGATTCCCTTCCCTGCTTTATTTTCTGTCCTTTTTTGCAGACACTGTATTACTTACTTCTTCAAACTTGTATTCGTATCTTAGTAGTTCTTGTACTAGACACCAGATTTTGGGGGTTGCATTACTTATTCCGTACTTTTATGGCTATAAGGCGTATTTAAGACTTTAAATTGACTTGTATGATATTTTCGCATTTTTCAATCTATCTTTTCTATTAAGTTGGGTTGTGGATGGCTTACTAACTTGGTGGGAGTTAGTGCCTTCATGGCTTGTTAAATTGGGTCGTGACAATAGCTTTAATGATGAATCTGGCAGTGAAGGAGATGATACGGAAATGACATTGATGGCAAAAAGTTATTCAGAATCTGAAGAAGAATCTCCAGAGGTAAGCCTTCTTGAACTTAAGCATAAATTTCATACATTCTCTAAAGAAAATTTGGTAGTCTTGATGCTTACTTTAATTGATGAATTTCATGATGTTAGTGCTGAAAGAAACCAGTTATCCAATGTTTTTTCAAGTTTAAGATCAGATTGTAAGGCTTTAGAAAAGAATAAAATTGAACTTGAGAAAAAAGAATAAAGAACTGAAGGAACAGTGACATGGAACTGTGACTACACTAGAATCAGAAAATCAAAAGTTAAAGGATACACTAGCCAAAAGTAAGGGCGTTGTTAGTGAATATCAGACCACTCTTAAGGCTAATTCAAAGAAAGTAAAGATGATTTACTCGTTGATATCAATAAAAATAAAAAGTTTCAAGTAAGTTTGAACAAAACTAACAATGAACTTACATGGACCATCAACTGGAACAGTTCCTTTGATCCATTAAAATGGCTGAATGAACATCATAATAGAAATCAGAATGGCCTTGGCTTTAAAACCCCTCTGCCCACATAGAATCCCAAAAGTAAGTATGTGAGATTATCTCAAAACAGGTTATGCACTCATTGTGGTAACAATGGTCACTATAAAAGTGAGTGTATAGCCAAGACTAAGACTCGTGAAAGAAATAAAATGCACGTGCTTCCAAAATGGGCCAAAAGATATTTAATTCACCCCTTTGGTCAAGGAATGGGACCCAAACTCATTTGGGTTCCTAAATATAACCATTAATTTATTTTTCCAGGCTAAAGTGAGAGGGAGCAACCAACATTGGTACTTGGACAGTGGTTGCTCAAGACATATGGCTGGAATTAAATCTAATTTCCTCTCACTAACAGTTTTCCAAGGAGTGAGTGTGGCATTTGTCAATGGTCAAAAGGGGGAAATCATTGGTGTAGGTAAGATTGGTAAGTCACACTCTTATGCTCTAGATATTGTTTACTTTGTCAACGGTTTGAAACATAATCTGTTAAGCATTTCACAATTGTGCGATAGAGGTTACAATGTTGAATTCACTTCAAGTGATTGCAAAGTAACAAATGTGAAATCTAATGAAGTTGTACTGCAAGGTAAGAGGCACAACAGTGTTTACAAAGCATGCATCATATCTCTTCCAGAAAATAGTTTAGCTTGTTTATGTGTACTTGAAAATGATCCCTTACTTTGGCATAAGAGATTAAGTCATGCTAGTTTAAATCAATTGAACAAACTAGCCTGTAAAAATTTAGTGATAGGTCTGCCTAACACTAAGTTTAAAGATGATAAGATTTGTGATTCATGTGCCAAAGGTAAGAAGGTAAGGTCTTCCTTCAAACGAAAAAATATAGTCAATACAAACCGGCCATTCAAACTGGCTCATCTGGATCTCTGTGGAACAATAAGGGTCCTTAGCAGGGGAGGAAAGAGGTTTGTTTTGGTAATTGTTGATGACTATTCACGTTTTACATTGACGCTGTTTCTTGCATCTAAAAATGAAGCATTTGATATGCTCTCTACTTTTATCAAAATGATTCAAAGAAAATTGAGTAGTCAACTTGCATCTATAAGATCTGATAATGGAACTGAATTTGAGAATGCAAGTTTACTGAATTTTGTAACATGCATAGTGTTGATCACAATTTTTTAGCCCCCAGAACTCCACAACAAAATGGTATTGTGAAAAGGAAAAATAGGACCTTAGAAGATATGGCACGAACAATGCTTATTTCTAGTGGGATTCCTAAAAGGTCTAGGCTGAAGCAGTGGATACGACATATTACATAATAAATAAATGCATGATCAGACCACTTCTTGATAAAACTCCATATGAACTTCTCAAGGGCAGAAAACCAAATGTTAAGCACCTACGAACCTTTGGCAGTAAGTGCTTTATGCACAATAATGGTAAAATAGCCTTAGTAAAACTCGATGCGAGAAGTGATATGTAACACCTCGTACATTTAAATTAAGCTATGTTCATAATTCAGGACTTAGAATCCAAGACGGAGTGTTGGGATTAAATTTTTTCCCTTAGATCGGCGAAAGGACAACTTACGTCAAATTGTACGGGCCATACTTTTGAGACGTACCTCACATAGGAAAAGTTGAAGTCATTGGAATTTGACATTCCAGATACGGGTAAGTTTTTACGGGCCGTACATCTAAGTACGGACCGTACCTTAAGACGTACATTTTACACGGACTGTACTTCAAAGAATGGGCCGTATTTTCAAGTTGTACCTCACTAACGAAAAATCATAGTTTCTAGAATGTGGTACATGAGGTACAACTACAATGTACAGGATGCACTTTATTGTACGGGCCGTACCTCTAGTCCGTGCTTCTCCCCATTTTAGCAAATGTATAAATACGAGACGAGAGTTCTTTTTCTTATTTTTAATTCTCTCCAAGCCCTAGCACGAATTTATTCTCCTCCCACCATTAGAATACATCAAGGCAAGTCTATTCTAAGCATCCCAAGTGAATTCTAACATATATCCATGATTACTTAATAGGAATTCATTGTTCCTAACCTATGGTTTTCAAGAAAACCCATCACAAGGATTCAAGACTAAGGCTTTTGGATTTCTTCTCCAAATTAAGATCATTGTTACAAGTTTTGGATCGATTAAGATATGTAAGGTTTCTATCTATGTGCGGGAACATCATTTTTCTTCCCCACGCCATGTTCTTCCTTGATTATACGAAATTTCACTAAAATTAGGGGTTCCAGCCATATTTATGACAACCCTAAGTGCATGTACCATGATATACCATGTTGTATTATTACTTCATTTTTGTGTTCTTAATAGTCCACTTTGGTTATTTAGAATCTGTCTGTAATCCATAAAAATCCATACTTTGCATTCCATAGGTTCTTAAATGCAAGATATGAACTTTTATGTTTATTTTCATAAACTTCTACATGCTTCCATGTTTTCACACAAATTATACTACATATATATCTTCATGTTATAATACAATCACGAATCATGTTTAAAATCATGTTTATATAATTCATCGGCTACTAAGCCAATTATATCCATGTTCATGTTTTAGGAGTTGTAAAAATTACCGAGAAGTCTCAGACTGCCTAAAACTATGTATGCCTGCGTAGGATAAGGATCGTTCCACCCAATTAGCAGATTCAGTTCTATTACTTCATGTGCCATGTTTATTCCATTCAGTTGCTTTACATACCATTACAATTTGAATGTACTGACGTCCCCTTTTATTGCTTGGGGGCCTGTATTTCACAATGCAGATTTACAGGTCAACGGATCAGCTCATTAGGACTTTGCTCCTATAATCTTTTGGTGAGCCCCATTAAATTCGGGTTGTTGTCTTTATTTTACTTTCATGTCATGTTAGCAGTAAAGGTATGCCGGGGCCTTGTCCTGATAAATAGCTTAGCAGTCAGACTCATGTCAGAGGATTCATAGACTAAACTAATTCAGTTATATCATGTCAGATGTTCATAATCGTATAGCCAGTATTGGCTCAGCATTTATTTTATATATTTTAGACTTATAATTATTTAATATCATGCTTTACTCTCACTATGCATGTCTATATTATATTCCGCATCAGTTCATGCCCTATGTTGATTTAGCAAGCCATGTGGTTTGCTCGGTCACATGCAGCAAGGCACCGAGTGCCATGTTACACCCTAGCTAACGTTCGGGGCGTGAAAAAGTTTAGTATCAAAGCCTAGGTTCAACTGTCTTAGGTAGTCTATGAAACCGTGTCTAGTGATGTCACTCTTATGTGTGTGTATCCGCCATACATATAAACAATTGACCACCAAGACATCTAGGATTGTCTCACTTCTTTCATACTCTAGATCGAGCAGTTAGAACTATGCTTTCAGGAATCCTTCAAACTCGTGTGTATTATGTATTTTGACAATGCCTGTGAAAAGAAAGTACACCAACAGGAAATCAACCACTAGCCCAACCGCTGAGGACTCTCAGACTCAAGAAGTTCACACCGAGGCTCAGGGGCTTGCATTAGATGCAGTGCCCCCGACAGAACCCCCAGCTACAGAAAGGCCCGCGGAGGTCCATCCCACAGTTACTCCGTAGCCTAATGCTACTAACATGGATGTTAAGGGAGCTATCCAGCTGCTCACCTAAATTGTTGTGAACCAAGCTCAACATCAAGAACGGCTCCGAGAACCGGTGCTCTTTGGAAGGCCAAACAGTTCTAGGACTAAGGAATTCCTGAATATGAAGCCTTTAGTGTTCACAAGGTCTCTGAAGGCGGAGGATCTGCAAAACTTCATCGATGGGCTTCAAAAAGTCTTTCGTATTATGCATGCCACTGAGACAGAGGCAGCAGAGTTGGGAGCTTATTAGTTGCACGATATTGCTCATATTTGGTATGAGACATGGGAACGGTCTCGCGGGGAACATACATCTCCAGCAACTAAGGATGAGTTTGTAGATGCTTTCATTGACCACTTCCAGCCGAATGAGGTCAAAGAGGCGAAAGCCTACGAATTTGGGAGACTCAGGCAGAATGGTATGAGTGTGAATGAGAATTATCTCAAGTTTGTTTCTTTAGCTAAGTATGCTCAGTGTATGGTCCCTGATATGAGCGCCTTAGTTTGGCGATTTGTGTTGGGCTTTATACCTGACTTCCATGGTGTTGCGAATATTGCTGCTCAAAATGGGACGATGACTTTCACCAAGATAGTTTCTTCTATTCAGGGTATTGAGGACCGAATGAAAGAAGAGGAGGCACTTCAAAAAGAGAAGGACAGGGAGTTTAACAAAAGAGCTAGGTCTGTAGGTAACTTTAGTCATGGGGGAGGTGGAGGCAGAAAAATCTTAAAGAACGGGTCATCAAGACCCGCTCCATCTGCAACTAGCACCTCAGCCCTAAAGTTCAAGAATGATTAGAAGAGACAGAGTTTCAGGCTAGCATACTCTTATTCTCAAGCTAGTACGGGTCAGAAGACCTATGATAATCTGGTTTGCAGCAAGTGTGGTAAGAGACACTCAGGGGATTGTCGCATGGGTATGGATATATGCTATAGGTGTGGCCACCGGGGCAATCTTCAAAGGGATTGTCCATCAGCGAGACAGGGTACCGGTGGTAATGTGGCTCAGTCCACAAATACAACAGCTCCTCAAATTTCTCAAGCCCAGTTAGGGCATGGTGCAACTAAGTCCGAAAATGCAGGCGGAGGTTGGAACCACTTGTACACTTTAGCATGTCGTCAGGATACAGAGGCACGTACAAATGTTGTCACAGGTACATTAACAGTTTTCTCTTTCGACGTTTATCCACCTTATCTTATGTAACCCTATTTACTACTAAGAAATTTGGGATAGAACCAGAAAAGTTGAATGAACCCTTTGCGGTGTCGACTTCAGTTAGAGAGTCAGTTATAGCAAGACGTATTTATAGGGGTTGCCCAGTTTTAGTCTATCACCGCAGAACCGCAGCCGACTTAGCAGAATTGGAAATGGTAAACTTTGATTTAATCATGGGAATGGATTGGTTAGCTTCATGTTATGCCACAGTAGGTTGTAGAACCAAAAAAGTCAGATTTGAATTTCCTAATGAACCAGTCATATAATAGAAGGGTAATTCAGTAGTACCCAGGGGTAGATTTATTTCCTATCTTAAAGCCAGAAAGATGATTTACAAAGGGTATATCTATCACTTAGTTCGAGTCAAAGATACAGATAGCCAGACCCCAACTCTCCAATCCGTACCACTCGTGAATGAGCTTCCAGAACATCTTTCTGGAGTTCCTCCCGACAGAGAGATAGACTTTGGAATTGATCTACTTCCTGGCACTGAACTAATATCTATTCTGCCATACAAAATGGCTCCAGCATAGTTAAAAGAGCTAAAAGCCCAGTTGAAGTATCTCCTTAACAAGGGATTTATTAGGCCAAGTGTCTCAAGCAGAGGATATGGCTCGAGCTGCTTAAGGATTATGATATAGATATTATCTATCATCCAGGGAAGGAGAATGTTGTAGCCAATGCTCTCAGTCAGCGTTCCAAGGGAAGTTTAGCTCACATTGAGGCAGATAAGAGGATTATGACAAAGGAAGTTCACCGCTTAGCTAACCTAGGAGTTTGACTCTTAGACTCCGAAGATGGTGGAGTTATTGTTCAGAACAGGGCTTATTCCTCCCTAGTGGCCGAAGTAAAGGAGAAGTAGTTTAATGATCCCTTTTTATTACAGTTGAAAGACGGGATTCAGAAGCATAAGACTATGGCTTTTGAACAAAGGGAAGATGATGGTACCTTGAGGTACCAAGGCAGATTATATGTGCCAGATGTCTATGAGCTTAGAGAGAGAATTATGTCAAAAGCTCACAATTCCGGGTATTCCATCCATCCAGGTTCCATGAAGATGTATCATGACCTTAAAGAAATTTATTGGTGTAATGATATGAAAAAGAATGTAGCAGATTTCGTGGCTAAGTGTCAGAATTGTCAGCAAGTGAAAGACGAGCACCAGAGGCCTAGTAGGTTGGCACAGAATAATGATATTCCTGTTTGGAAATGGGAGATGATAAACATGGACTTTATAATAAGTCTATCTTGCTCATCGCGGAAAAATGACTTGATTTGGGTGATTGTGAACTGACTTACTAAGTCAGCACACTTTTTTTACCATGGATTCAATAGAAGACTACACCAAGTTATATATTCATGAAATTGTCAGATTGCATGGGACCTAGTGTCCATTATTTCAGATTGTGGTGCTCAGTTCACAGCAAACTTTTGGAAATTCTTTCAGAAGGGATTGGGTACCAAGGTAAACCTTAGCACAGCTTTTCATCCGCAAACAGATAGCCAGGCAGAGCGTACTATTCAGACTCTTGAGGACATGTTGAGAGCATGTGTCCTAGATTCTAAAGGTAATTGGGATGATCACTTGCCTCTCATTGAATTTTCTTATAATAGCAGTTACCATGTTGGTATCAAGATGCTTGTTTGAAGCTCTGTATGGGCGAAGGAGTAAATCACCCATTGGTTGGTTTGAAGTTGGTGAAGCAGAGTTGTTAGGACCAGATTTGGTCTATGAGGCAATAGAGAAAATCAAGTTGATTCAAGAGCATTTGAGAACGGCTCAGAGTCGTCAGAAGTCTTATACTGATGTGCGGCGTAGAGACTTAGAGTTTTAAGTTGATGATTGGGTGTTCTTAAAGGTTTCACCTGTGAAAGGTATGATGAGATTTGGAAAGAAAGGGAAACTTAGTCCCAGATATATTGGACCTTATAGAATCCTACGAAGAGTTGGTCAAGTAGCTTATGAGCTTGAGTTGCCACAAGAGTTGGCTGTTGTACACCTAGTGTTCCATGTATCCATGTTGAGAAAGTGTGTGGGGGGCCTGTCGTTGATTGTTCCTGCTGACAGTATAACGATTAAGGATGGCCTAACCTATGAGGAGATCCCTGTGGCTATTCTTGATTGTTAGGTTCTCAAGTTAAGAACTAAGGAAGTAGCCCCACCAAAGGTGTTATGGAGGAGTCAGAAAGTCGAAGAGGCTACATGGGAAGCCGAAGAAGACATGAAATCAAGATATCCTCATTTGTTTGAAGAACAAGTAGAAAACGTTCAAGGTAGATGCCTTCCATATCCATGTCATGCCCCTTACATATTCATGCCCCACGTTTCACGTTCACATCCATGTATTCAGTATTCATGTCTCATGTCCCAGCGTTCATGTTTGCATGAAACCATGTCATGTCAATTCATCCCCCATGTTCCTTGTCATGTTTTCTTAACGTTCATGTACTCAAGCCATGTCCAGTCCCATTCTTAACCCTGATCTATCATTCGAAGACGAATGAACCCAAGGGGGAGATATTGTTACACCTCGTACCTTTAAACTAAGCTACTTTCATGATTTAGGACTTAGAAACCAAGATGAAAGTGTTGGGATTAAAAATGTGTCCTTAGATCGGTAAAAGGACGGCTTTAGTCAAATTGTACGGGTCGTACATTTATGTATAGGCCATACTTTTAGGACGTACCTCACATGGGGAAAGTTGAAGTCACTGGAATTTGACATTCTAGGTACGGGCAAGTTTTTACGGGCTGTACTTCTAAGTACGGACCGTACCTTTAAGACGTACATTTTATACAGGTCGTACTTTTCAAGTCGTACCTCACTAACAAAAAATCTTAGTTTCTAGAATGTGGCACATAAGGTACGGCCACAATGTATGAGACGTACTTTATTGTACGGGCCATACCTCTGGTCCATACTTCTCCTCGTTTCAGCAAAAGTAAAAATATGAGACTTGAGTTCTTTTTCTTATTTTTAATTCTCTCCAAGCCCTAGAACGAAGATCTTCTCCTCCCACCATTAGAATACATCCAGGCAATTCTATTCTAAGCATCCCCAGTGAGTTCTAACATATATCCATGATTACTAAATAGGAATTCATTGTTCCTAACCTAGGGTTTTTAAGAAAACCCATCACAAGAATTCAGGACTAAGGCTTTTGGATTTCTTCTCCAAGTTCAGATCATTATTACAAGTTTTGGGGCGATTAAGGTATGTAGGGTTTATTTCTATGTATGGGAACATCATTGTTCATTCCCATGCCATGTTCTTCCATGATTATGCGAAATTTTACTAAAACTAGGGTTTCCAGTCATGTTGATGATAACCCTAAGTGCATGTACCATGATATACCATGTTGTATTATTACTTTGTTTTTGTGTTCTTAATAGTCCACTTTGGTTATTGAGAATGTGTCTGTAATTCATAAAAACTTATACTTTGCATTCCATGGGTTCTTAAATGCAAGATATGAACTTTTATATTTATTTTCATGAACTTCTACATGCTTCCATGTTTTCACACAACTTATACTATATATCTATCTTCATGTTATAAAATAATCACGAATCATGTTTATATAATTCATGGGCTACTAAGCCAATTATATCCATGTTCATGTTTTAGGAGTTGCAAAAATTACCGAGAAGTCACAGACAGCTTGAAACTATGTATGCCAGCGTATGATAAGGATCGCTCCGCCTAGTTAGGACGATTCCTTCATGTTTACCCATTGCGGGTTATTGGATCCATTCATGTCATGTTCATGTCTCATACCCCGGCAAGATATGAGATGTCTTAGTTGATCGGGTAGAGATCAGACGCCACGTGCTCACATGGTGGTTACGTGTTGGTTACGTGTCGGCTATACTAAAGCTCTCCCACTCAAAATGTTTTACTCATATTATATATATATGTTAGATGATACTCATGTTTATGTTTAGCATACAGATATAGTTTCAGTTTCAGTTCTATTACATCATGTGCCATGTTTATTCCATTCAGTTTCTTTACATACCAGTACAATTCGAATATCTTTGACATCTCCTTTTATTGCCTGGGGGCCTGTATTTCACGATGCAGATTTACAGGACAACAGATTAGCTCGTTAGGACTTTGCTCGTCTCAGCTTTTGGTGAGCCCCATTACATTCGGGGTATTATCTTTATTTTACTATTATATCATGTTAGCATTTAATGTATGCGGGAGGCCTTGTCTGTAAACGAGTTTAGCGATCGGACGATGTCGAGAGGTTTCATACACTAGACTAGTTCAGTTATGTCATGTTAGATGTTCAGAGCCGTACAGCCAGTATTGGCGCAGCATTTATTTTATATATTTTAGCCTTATGATTATTTAATCTCATGCTTTACGCTCACCATGCATGTCTATATTATATTCCACATCAGTCCATGCCCCATGTTGATTTAGAGTCATGTGGTTCGCTCGATCACATACAGCAAGACACCGAGTGTTGTGTTATGCCCAGGCTATGATTCGGGGAGTGACATGATGAGGGTGTACTTCTTGGATACTTATCACATAGCAAGGCTTATAAGGTGTATAACAAAATAACAAAATGTGTTGAAGAAAGTGTACATGTCATTTTAGATGAATCTAATACTTTTGTTGAGAAAAATATCCAGGACTCTGATGACGACTTCGAGATTGGTTTCAACCAAAACTCAAACAAGGAAGCAAGTATACCCATTCAGACAAAAGGAGCATTCGATGGAACATAGACTGGTCCTTCTGAACCTGAGCATGGTCTAAAACATTCAGGGGGAACAAGTCCTGAGACAGAAACAAATGCAGGAGATGGAACAACCCCTGACACTATTCCAGATGTTTAGCTGAATGAACAATATATAAAAATTCACATGAGCTGGACTTAAGGCCATGGAAGCACCAAAGCTTTCATCCTCTGGTTTAATCATAACTGATTTAAATAAGGGAATCCAAACCCGAGCTTCAAAGAAAACATTTGTGCCTTCTCTGCATTTTTATCTTAAATTGAGCCTAAGAATTATGTTAAAGCTTTGCAGGACCCAGATTAGGTAGTGTCTATGTAGGAGGAACTGAATTAATTTGATAGAAACAAGGTTTGGTATCTGGAACCACAACCCAAGGATAAAGCAGTCGTTAGAACAAAATGGGTATTCCGGAACAAACTTGATGAACAAGGAACAGTCACAAAGACCAAGGCTAGACTGGTGGTCCAACGATATAGCCAAGAGGAAGGAATTGATTATGACGAGACCTTTGCTCTAGTTGCAAGGCTTGTGGCAATCAGAATGCTCATTTCCTTTGCAGCACCCATGGAGTTCACTCTTTATCAAATGGATGTTAAGAGTGTTCCTCAATGACTACCTATAGGAAGAGGTCTACGTGCGTCAACCTCCTGGTTTTGAAAGTGTAGAATTTCCCAACGATATCTTCAAGTTAGACAAGGCACTTTATGGACTCAAACGAGCACTAAGAGCTTGGTATGAGAGGTTGTCAAAGCTCTTACTAGAAAATGGATTCAAAAGCGGTAAAATTGACAACACTTTGTTCCTAAAGTTAAAAAGTAAGAACTTGTTAGTTGTTCAATTTTATGTTGATGATATTATTGTTGGAGCAACTAACAATGACCTATGCAAAGAGTTTGTTAAGTTGATGGGGAGTGAATTTGAGATGAGTATGATGAGTGAGCTCAATTACTTTTTGGGCTTACAAATTAAACAAACCTTCAAAGGCATTATGATCCATCAACAAAAGTAAATTAAAGAATTGTTGAAAAGATTTAAAATGGAATCATCTACGCCAATAGACGCACCTATTGCTAATGCCACTACACTTGACTTAGATGAAAATGGTATGTCTATTGAACAAAAGTTTTTTAGAGGCTTAATGTGATCTCTCTTGTATCTCACTGTTAGAAGGCCAGATATTGTGTTCAGTGTAGGAATCTTGCTAGATTCCAATCCAATCCTAAGGAAACTCATTTGAAAGCAGTAAAAAGAATTTTGAGATACCTAAAAGGTACAAATGATTTGTGTCTGTGGTATCCTAAGGGAAGCAACTTTGATCTTGTTGGATATGTTAATGCTGACTATGCAGGATTCTTGGTGGATAAAAAGAGCACATCAGGTATGTCACATTTTCTTGGCTCTCGTATCATTTCTTGAGCTACCAGGAAGCGAAATTCAGTTGATTTGTCCACACTAAAGCAGAATATGTAGCTGTAGCCTTCTGTGATCAATTATTGTGGATAAAGCAACAATTAAAATATTTTTGTGTTGATGTTTGTTGTATGCCCATTTATTGTGATAATACTAGTGCAATCAACATTGCAAAGAACCACACAAGCGCCTTGAAAGCACATAGATATTAGGCATCACTTTTTAAGAGACAATGTTGAAAAAGGCCTAATTTCTATGAACTTTTGCAAAACTGAAGATCAGATTGCTGATATTTTTACTACGGCTTTGAGTAGAGATCACTTTGAAAGAAACAGATTGGAACTTGGAATGATAAAGATCACTTGAGTACTAGGGACTATTTGACCCCTAATGATTGGCTAGGAAGTATCACATTATGTCTTTGTCATTGCTTTGTGAGAAATGTTTTACTCAGTCTTATTCTGTAAAATGTTGCACACATGCCTTGAGTTTCATATTTCTCATGGATGTCTAATGGTATTACCCTTATTATCTTAAAACGAATCTCAGTCTACCAGGATGAAACATGAGATGAACCAGTTCCTCAAACTGTTCCTGGTATTACTGCCATCCTCTGTACGGATTGTATGTTTTTGTTCAAAGACCAAGCTATCTTACTTGTTCCTCATTACCCAAGTCAGAACTAAAGTTTTCAAATGCCATAAAAGTCTGGTTGAGGAACCCATTTTTCTTTCTAACCAGACCACTCTACAGAATGCTCAACCAAAGATAATTGGAGAACATGGTCCACCTACCAAGATATTTTTATGAAAGTGGTTAAGTAGAAGTTCATGAATCTACACACATGCAAGATAAAAGCTAATTTTGATAAGATTCCAAATTAAAAATTTGGCAAAGAAATTAGATATTGAGGAGGAATTAGGGGGGGGGGGGAGGGAGCATACATTCAAATTGAGGAATTATGATTGCAAGGTTGAAAATCTGAAAAACCGCAAAATGTTAATCTGAAGAATGATTACATGGTATTAAAAAAAAAGTTACTACGCTTCTTCCACTAGTGAAAACAAAGAATTCACCTCTTTCTAAGAACTTGTTCCCTTGTCATATTCCTTGTGTCATCATATACTTTCCCAGTCCGTTTGGTGTTTGCCATTTCTTAATTGGTATACTTTCCCATGGCTTGGTTAATGAACAGATTATGTAATTTGTTTGGAGTTTGGGCTGTTTAGCTTAATTGGTATACTGCTTGGATACTAATCTTTTTGTTAATACTTTTGGTTGATTTGATGAATGGAGTAAGATGGATAATACCTTAGTATTAATGTTTGAGAGCTGTTCTCATGCTTTCATATTGTGTAGCCCGAGCGCCCATGAGTTTATTAACATTAAAGCACTTAACTAAGTTTTACTAAGTTCTTGATGTGTAGCTTTTCCATGATGCCAAAAGGGGGAAGAATGGTAATGGTACTTAAGAACAAGAAGTCGAACCTATTCAAATGACTTGGTCTTTAAGTTAAATTAATGGGAAAATGCTTGAGTTTTTAGTGTGGATATATGGAGAAATTGATAAATCACATGATCCGAAGATTGCACAAGCTAATTTGTTTGTCATCATCAAAAAAGGGAATTTGATGAGTTCTTGTGAATTTCGATGATTAACAAATGAAATTGGTTTGTGCTAAATTTGTAGAAATTACTAAATTAATTTTCTTAGGTAAAAAATATTATTAAACTAATTTGTTCTATAATTGGCTAACGTCAATTAATTTGTTTGTTGGCTGAAACACATAACTGGATCACTTGATGAAGACTTGTGATGATAAATCTTGGAGTGAAATTACTAAGCTTATATGTCTCCTTGAAATAAGGATTGGCCTTGACTTGTAGTATGAGTACAAACACATGTACTCGTAGGTATCATAGGCCGAAAACGATTAGTTCACACATATAAATGGACAAAAACTAATAGATAGAGTAGATAAGCAATCAAGTACAATCATGAAACAGGTCGAACGCATATGAGATCAGATGAAGTGTATAAAGTGCCAAGTAAACAACCAAGAATAGATGAATGAAATGTATATGTATGCAATGCAATGCACTAGCCAAATTTCCATATCCGTACACACATGCTAAGGGCAATGCGTTACAGCTCAGGGATTTCAGACTTGTTGCATTGTGAGTGGACTAACACGAGCTTAAGGTGAATATGAAGTCCTTATGAGATTAAAGAGAGTATTAGATAGCTTAAAGTGCATACCATAAGATTTTGAAGTCATATGAATCGGTGGAACTAAGTTCGTCGAAGGAAGTTGAAATGTAAGTCATGTTTGGGAAGGTTTCGTAACAACTGAGCTAATAATGTAACACTCCGTAAATTCGAGTTAGGGATGAATATGTAAAAATCTAGTGTTAAGATGATATTATACCTAAACGAATCCATTCTTGATGAATTCGGGTAGAAGATGATCGTTTTGAAGTCAAACTAACAATTGGAGTTCTTAAGGGCTCTTAACTTCGCCTAAGTTTTGATAAGTCTGTCTTCTGGGCGATTTTCATGAAACTTTGTTGCGAATTTGGAAAACCTTCCTTAATGAAAGTTGTAGATCTTTGAAATATATTTCCAACGGTAGGTCGCCCAGCCCAAGCAAAGCTATGTACAAAAAGTTATGTCCATTTCTTGAAGGGCACAAAAGCTGGAGAATTCGCCCAAAGTACGCCCGGAAAGTGCGGGCCGTACTTTAAAGTACGGGACATCCTTTTTGGATGTACTTCTTCCGTTCTTCACTGGTCTTGGCAGCCTAAATACGGGCTACAAGTACGGGACGTACTTCCAAGTACGGGACGTACTTCCAAGTACGGGACGTACTTTGTAGGCCGTATTTTCTCGTTCTGCGAGAAAATTGGGTTTAAAATGGGTATGGTCTTATTTTGTTCCTATTTTTTTCATCCTTCCAAACCCTAAGCACGAAAATCATCCCTCAAGTCTTTAAATCGGAGGTAAGAACACCCTTAACATTACTAATCTATTCTAACATCAAACCCATGATTCTTACCATGATTCTTGTGATCAAAACCTAGGGTTTGCAGCATAATTCTTCCTAAAGTGATTCAAGCTAGGGTTTGGGTGTTCTTCATTAGGAAAGTGAATTGTTAAACTTTTTTTAACATATTAAGGTATGTCTCTTTTGAAAATCATTTTCTTGACTATAAGGATGATTTGTATGTCTCTTTAAAAAAATAAAATCCTTTTTGAATATAAAGGTAATTCATATGTCTCTTTTACAAACTCTCTTAAAAGATTGATTCTTTATAAAAGCATGTTTTGAATGATATGATGAATTGGTTTTACATTCTTGAAATCTATTACATGCTTTGATTAATGGTTAATGTGCGTGAGGGGACGAGCCCACATTGAACCTAGATTGTAACAAACCCTATATATGTATAAGGTATTATGAATGTTTTCCTCTATGAGAGATGCTTAGTGATGATGGTTAATTGTTGGTATTGATGATTTTACAAAGGAACTATGACAAAGTAATCTTGTTTAAAGAAGTGGAAACGTTTTCATGATTATCTATGAAATTATGAATTTTCGTAATGGCATAATGAGCTTTAATGTTAATTGATGGTGTGACATACCTTGAGACAAATTGTGAATCAGCTTCTATGCTATGAACTTTGTTGTTGTGTTTGGCCTAGCTACTCGGGAGGAAGGGTAGCCACTATGGATCCTAGTGTGGTAATTGCCTAGCCATTCGGGAGGAAGAGTGGCCACTATCGGGTTCGCTACCCGGGGTGTGATTCATGCCTAGCTATTCAGGAGGAAGGATAGCCACCACTGGGTTCGCTACCCGGGGTCTGATTTATGCCTAGCTATTCGGGGGGAAGGATAGCCACCGTGTACTACATAGTCCTGTGTGATTTATGCCTAGCTATTCGGGAGGAAGGATAGCCACCGAGAATTATATGTTCCGGTATGGTGCGCTATGCGCGATATGATTGATTCTTGGGCCTGTATTGGCATGTGTGATATTCTTATTCTCTCATGGAACTGTTGTTGACAATCATGATCAATTTGAAAGGCATAATTGAAAGTTATAAATTGACAAAAGGCTTTGTAATCTGTTTTGATAATTCTTATTGAGATACATATGCTAAATACCTGTTTTTATATTGATTAATGGCTTTGTAAACTGAATAACAAATAATATTAAGAATCACAAAGTGGAATGACTGTTTTTATACTATCCTTTCATAACTGATTTCTTTATGTATTATTATATTTTATTTTTATAATACTTGTTGTCCCCGAGGCACTCACTGAGTACGAAAGTACTCAGGCATACCATTGTTGTTTTTGATGGTATGTTAGGTAACGGAGAAGAAGCGAGGTTTGTGATACTCTCGACGCTTAGGAGAACTTCTTTGCTGTTGATTTGGTGAGCCCACATCCTTGTTCGTGGGACACTTCCTGTTTCATTTATTATTCTAGATTTTCGGGCTGCGTCCCGAAGTTAGATGATTATTTTATCTCTTAGAAGCTCGATAGATAGTTGTCAGAATTGTGGGTAGATTGTCAAAGTCTCGTACGACTTAATGGGTGTTTGCCACCTTTATGACTATTTACTTATATTAGACCTGGCGATCTTATTTCATAATTATGATCACGATATATACGATTACTTATAACTTTGTTTAATTTAATAAGGAAAGATGTTTTGGGTGACCTTCTAAACCTCCGGGGCATAACCCTTTGAAGGGTCGACCCCCTGG
Organism: Lycium ferocissimum; assembly: GCF_029784015.1. Taxonomy (NCBI): domain Eukaryota; kingdom Viridiplantae; phylum Streptophyta; class Magnoliopsida; order Solanales; family Solanaceae; genus Lycium; species Lycium ferocissimum. The sequence goes on from NC_081346.1 coordinate 43,378,673, forward strand.
GCTCGGCGAAAACCCTTCCCGGGCCTCTGGGCGAGACAGGGTTGATTTTCGGGGGCGGGATTTTGGTTTCGGGGGGTTGATATGCTTGTGGTGGGTTATTTGAGCGAATTTTTTGGGGGTGCTTGGTAAGAGGAGAGGACACACGGACACTGGCGGAGTCGTGTAAACTAGAGGGGTGGTAGCCCCTATGCGTGTAACGGGCGGGGAATTTATGAGGTGTAGTTAGGAGCGGAGGGTTCTTTCGGGGGGATTTGGGTGTGGGATCGCGCCCCCTCCCTTTCTTCTTGCGGAAGTGTCCCCCCCAAACCCTTTGTCGGGGGGTGACGGGGACCCGACCCCCCTTAGTCAGCGAACCAGACGTCAACTCAAATTTTTTTTTTTTTTTTTAAAAAAAGAATTTAAAGTTGTAAATGAAATACCAAAATCGACCGTGACCGAGGTATCTCAAAACATGATATATAGATACAAAACATAACACAAAAGGGGAGCCAAAGGTCCCTTTCGTAAAAAAATAACCCGGGGCAAGGCCAAAAAAACCATGACTCCCCCCTTTTTTCGAGACTTAAGTATAAAGTACAATATATAAAGCTATACCAAAAAAGGGGTCCCGGGAGAAATGGGGTTTAAACCTCTATCTCCCCCCTAATGGGGCCCCGTGCGTCCCCGAACCTGCGGGTAAACGGCCGAAGAAAGGGGGGGTCGGAATATCGAATATGTAAAGCGAAAATAAATAAACAATAACCACCGCGCAATTTAAAAAGGGAAAAAATCCATACGACCCAAAACCCAACCCGCTTAAGAGAAGACATAAGTAGATTACAGTCACAAAAAACCTTTTAAAAAAATAATTGCAATCAAAATTTAAAAAATCCGGAAAAAGTGACACGATACACGCGCCCCCCGGGAAAAAAATAATAAAATAAAAACAATAATAATAATAATAATAATACCCCCGTGGGCCCCGGCCCGGGGCCCGGGGCCCCTTTTCCGA
>NC_081346.1:43379763-43396926 GCF_029784015.1 Lycium ferocissimum
AACCTAACAACGACATCAACAACACCAATAAACATTATAAAACACATATTCACATAAGTAGTCCTTCTTTCAACATAATACATCAACTTTCGTTCTAGCTTTTACACTTTTCATCCAATATCGATATTTTCATATTCATCCACTAATTCAAGACCATTCAAACACATTTCAATACATTTCCCATTATTCTACAAAATGCACAAGTTTTCCATCAAACTATAATTCGTTCAAAACTTCCAACTTCCAACATAAACCATTTCCTTCCATTTTCGTCACAAAGTTCCAACAACACAATTAGTACACTAGGTAAAATTAAGGCTACAAAAGGCACCATACGACCACACACACAATGCCCTCACACGGCCACACACTTCGACACACTATATTCTATGATTTTCATTCAATTATATAATCACAACACTTAAAAATCTTCCACACATGAAAAGAAAACATGAAATCCTTTTCCTTTTTCAGGCCATAACTCACGGCCAAACACTACCCCGTACACACACAAGGCCATGCAATCTCACAACACAATTTTTCATAATTTTCATACAATTCTAATCACCATAACATATAAATTCATTCCATAACTCAAAACACAAGAATCTTACCTTTTCTTGAATTTTCAACTTTCCGCGAAACGGGGTTCTTTCTCCAGACCAATTATACTACGTCGTAGAGCACCTCAAACTAGATTGGGAATTCGCGAAGAACAAGATTTTTGGACCAAGGACAAGGCTCCAGAATTTTTTTTTTCTCTCTTCTTTTTTTTTCTTTTCTAGCGAATTGGCTCCTCTTTTTCTTTCTTGTTCTTTCTTTGATTTTCTTGAATCTTCTAAGGCCCTTATCCATTTATATAAATTTTGCACATGGAAAAATGGCTAAAATTTTCATGGGCTAGGCCATAAGTTGGCCGGCCACTTCCAATAAATTGGGCCCAATTTTTTTTTTTTTTTTTTGGCCCAATTACTTGGCTACTTAGCAACTTCATAAAACGAATTTCCAAAATTCCGATTTTTGCTCTTGACCTTCCTCCGCACTTCCACGCCAATATTTTTTTCATGAGCAACACACACATGCATTAATTCAAATCAACATTTGACTTTATTCCATACAATTCAAGGTTATTTCCAAATTTTCAAATACGCGAAAATGCCGGATGTAACATCACGTCTAGGGTGGGTTTTGGGGCGTGACAAATAATTTCTTAATAATGTCTTCAGGAGAGCTATAAGGCTTCTTAGATGGTGAATGAAGTGTTATATACGTGTCAATAAGGTTCCATAAGGATTGGAGGTTGAATGAATCAACGAGAGAAAGTTTCGGAAAAATTTGGGTTATACGGCCACTTATACTGACCGTATAACTTATACGGCCCGTATAATGGTCCGTATAACCATTCTAGTGAAGGGTAATTCCATGGTGGGATTATACGGTCCATTTATACGGTTCTCTAAGTTATACGAACCGTATAAATGGTACGCCTATAAATCGGTCGAGTCCCGGATTTTTCTTTATATATATATGGACAACCCTTGTCTTATTTTTTATTTCCACTTCTCCCAAACTTTTAAAAGCTCTAGAACCTTCTCCCAAGCATATTCCACTCAAACCCAAGGGAAATCAAAGATCAAATAGCAAGAATCAAGATATCCATGTGTTGGGAGACTCACTAGGGTTGGGAGACTTCAAGAATTTCTTTGGTATTGAAGCTAGGGTTTTCATACAAGTTGGTAACTTGACCAAAGCTCATTCCTATGAGATAAAAGGTTAGTTTTCATGTCTATTTCATGTTTTTAAGCATGCTTGGTTGTTGAATAACTTGGGTGAGGGAAGAAAGTATAAAATGAAGCTCAAATGTAGAAATAATGATATTGAGAGTAGTAAATTAGCTTGAGATATGATTCTTAGAATGCTATGAATATAATCTTGTTGTAAAGGGTGATAATAATGACAAGGAAGTGTTGTATGCAATTGTGCAAGGGGTTGGTGTAAAGTTGCTGATATAAGTTGAATATGAGAACGAATTTTGAGACTTAATAGAATATGACAACTTGATTATGATATTGTGGATGTTATTATAGTTGTTGGGGAGTCGTTTTGCGATATGGTGGAAGTCGATGAAATAGAGGAAATGCTGCCCAATTTTCGTTAACTCATGAATTATTCTAGTTTGAATTTAAGAGTGTCTTTAAGACTTAACCATGGTATGAATCCTTTTAAATGTAGATCTCTCAAGCTTTGGAGATGAACGTTAAGTAGTTAAGGAGACGAAAAGGTATGTAAGGCTAACCCTTCTTTCTTAAGGCATGATCCCATTGATGTATACCTTCATGTGAAATCCATAGTATCTTCCATGATGATTTCCTTCCTAGCATCACAAAAGCTCATAGTTCTTGATACTCCCATGATATCGTTGATCTCACCCTATGATAGTTGATCCTCCGAGGGAAATATATTGACGATGATTATGTTGACGCTACGTAGGTACCCCTAGGTGTATATGTATGTATGAATGTGTGTGTGTGTGTGTGTGTGTGTGTGTGTGTATATATATATATATATATATATATATATATCGATCTTTTGTCGTCCTCGCACATTGTAAAACAAAAATTTTGATTGGTTGCTCCTTATACATGGCTGCTGCTGCCTTTTCCTTACCTGTCCCACTTTCTTTTCTTTTTTTGGTAGGAGCCTATTCCACTTTTAAGTTTTAACATTCAATTGTTTTTTTTTTTCGGCCCATTTGACGTGGACCCTTCAATAAATTTATCAATATAATATTCTTAATTTATATATTTAGTTCAAAACACAGAAGATATTAATGGAGTAGCTTTTTTCTTCTTTCAAAATTATCCTTATTTAATTAGATAAATGCATTTTTACATAACTAAGAAATTATATTAAATTGGTACTTTATAGTTAAGGAAAACTTAGTAAAACACTTTCCATCTTTCTAGGGTAAGTAATTATTTAAGGGGTGTGTCCGAACTAAAAATACCATATCATATGAACCGAATGGAGTATTAGATTAACCTTTACATTATTTGTCATTATACATTTCGGTAAAATTTAGGCAACTGTGGAGCTAAATTTTCATTTCTAACGGGAACATTATTAGATCTTACTGATTACTCTCTCTTCATTTCAATTTATGCGGGACTTTCCATTTTCCGAGAGTTACTTTGACTAAACTTTAAAGCTAAATTAAATTAGATCAATTAAATATTTTAAATCAAAATTAAGATATTTAAAAGCTATACAAAAAGTACTATAAATTACAATTTAACTGATGACTAATATTGTTAAGCATAAAATATATATGAAGAATTAAATTCATTCTTGAGGTTCATTTAAAAAATTTATTTTTTTCCTTAATTTAGTTTAAAATTAAGTTTAAATCACCACAATTAACTAACATAAACTCTGGCAGCATGAAATATCATGAGTGAAACTAAAACTTAATAAATACGAAAAAAATCTATTACTATCTATAAATAAGGAAATCATATACTCATAAATTCATAAAAATGTCAAAAAAATTCAATTTATGCTTTTCACTGAGTCGTAATTATTTTATAGAATTTAGATCATGTTACTGCACAAAATGTCGAGTCGCTTGCATCTGTTTGATATTTGATAATTCTCCTGCCAAACTTCCATCCTCACAAATAATTTTTTGTTTAAAAATTATCTAATTAAGTGATTAAGAAACTTTAATAATTAAGAAGACTTATCAACAATACATATTTAACATGCCAGCGAATTATATTAATTATGCGGTAAAAAAATATGATACAAATTAAACCTTTTTAATTAAAATATTACTACTTTTATATCTTGAGTTTGGCACGGGCCTCATATAACTAGTATATATATATATATATATATATATATATATATATATATATATATATATATATATATATATATATATATGGCCGATATGTAACACCGAGTTTATGTGCCTAATGACATCTATTGCGCGAGTTAGCTTTCATTAGGTATGGATAACCTTTAGCCTTGGTAGGGCCAGGTATGTATAACATCCCCAGGGCCTTGTGATGGTCGAGGATGTGAAACACCGAACCTGCCCGACATGGTCGGGTATAGTACTACTATTTATATAAGTGTATGTAATGGAAGGTTCCCATTAGAAAAAGGGTAAGTAAATATGATGAACGTCGTTAGAGGTATATATGGCTCTATCATCCCATGACTCTTCCTTCTTATGTTACTTTTCATTCTTATATTATGCTATTGATTATGCCTTACATACTCAATACATTGTTCGTACTGACGTCCTTTTGTTTGTGGACGTTGCGTCGTGCCCGCAGGTGGACAGAGAGATAGACTCAATCCTTAGATTGCTTATCCAGCGACTGCTTAGAGGAGCTCCATTTGATCTGGGTTGCAACTGTTGATACTATTCTTTTGTGTATATATATGGGCATGGCGGGGGTCTGAAATCTTCCTTTATGATGTTACATACTCTTCTTAGAGGCTCGTAGACAGTTATGTATAGTTAGATGTCTTTCGGCCTTGTCGGCTCACATTTTTGTATATCATTTTGTTAGCCTCGTCGGCTTATGTATATGGATCTGGGCATAGTTGTTGATGTTGATATGAAAGTGCTCTTGCCCGATAGAATTTGTATTATTGATGCACAGATCGCGAGTTAGCCATGTGGCTCACCTATTTATGGTTGTGAAAGTATGATGAGAGGTGCCCGGGTAGGTTAGCTCATTTTGCCGTCATGACCCTCGGTTGGGTCGTGACACAATGCCTCAAAGCCTTGACCCATTCTTTGAGATCCTTGAAGTCCATGTACCCTCGTTCTCGGAATGACCTCGGACACGAAATCTCGCTCAAATAAATGACACAGGATCACGAGCACTCATCTTGCTCTGGTAAAGACCTCAGATTACGAGCTTTTATCTCTCTTTTACGCTCTCCGGTAAAGACCTCGTAGGCTACACTCTTTCACTTATCATCATTTCAGTCATCATCATATCAGATCACATTATGCAATGAAGAATATATGTCATGTATGAATCAACTTCAAACAACACCACATATCATAGGATCAATAGAAACTTGCCATGAAATACACATCAAAAAATTGATTCGTTCACATTGTCTTTCCTTTCCAGATGATAAGTGACATATCAAGAGATAGAGATGAAACAATCAAGTTTCACAAATATCACAAACATGGGAAAGAGCCCACATAACAACTTTCAATACCAGCCTAGTTGGAATCACTCCACACCGTGCTCAAAGGCCTATCATGCTTTCCCTATCAATAACTATCATCTACATATGCTTCGCTAATCAGAGTCTAACCAATAGGTAAGCCTTAACCTACCTCGAAAGTCGAACCGGTGCCATGAACTAATCCGCTAGAGCCTTTCCCTTCTGAATAAATTTCAAATGATCAAAGTCTATCATATAATTAATCTATGTTAGGTTATGGAACTAATGATGCCCACATTACCATAATCCCCAAATCAAAATCCAAAACCGACCTAAAGAGGGACCACGGGCCCACAAGGGAAAAATCATAAATTTATGTTGAAAACGGTTTACCCAAAGTCTAGGGAGTCAAAATACCAAGATTCATCAGAAACTAGTCTCATCCGAATGATGAAATTCTATCAAATAATTAATCTATGTTAGATTATGGAACTAACGCTACCCACAATTACCATAATCCCCAAATTGAAATCCAAAACTGACCTAAAGAGGGACCTAGGGTCCACAAGGGCAAAATCATAAATTTACATTGAAAATGGTTTGCCCAAAGTCTAGGGGGTCAAAATACCAAGATTCATTATAAACTAGTCTCAATTTGCTAATAATTTCACTATTTCATCAAAATCCCCAATTTAGGGGAAAACCCTCATTTTCCTTTACCAAAAATCTTGAGTAAAAGAAGGATTCAAGCTTAGGAACTAGTTACCCATTGATTTGTTGTTTAGAAACTAGAAAACTTCCCAACAAAACTCGATTTAGATAGAAAATTGTCACGACCCAACCCGTCGTGATGGCACCCACGAGGTGGCGAACCATCCCCTTAACCAATTATTCATTCATTTGTACAATTATAAATCCATAACAAGAAATAAAACCATAAAACTGTTTGGTCATGCGATAAATAAAATAAAGATGCGGAAGTCTAACTATTACAATCCCAAAATCCGAAAGTCATCTTACAAGGACTCTAAAACATAAAGCTGTGTAAGAAATAATAGCTATCTGAAATAATATAAATGTCTGAAAGGCAGTAGACATCAAGATAGGAAAGATCTTCAGGCGGCATGGCATGGATAGGAGTTCACCTGCGATCTGGACGGAAATAGCCTCGGCTCGGTCTAGAAGAGGTCCTTCGACACGATATCCTCAAAAACGGTGCAGCATGGTAGTAGCAATACAAAGACTATGTACCGGTAGATATCATAGGCCGACTAAGGTTAGTATTGTTATATCCCGTATTTTGTACGTCGGGATAATCCGAGTCAACCACGATAAGTTAGGGACAAGACTATTCCGGGAGACGGAATGGAGATTTTGAACCACGATCTTGTTTTAAGACACGAGTTGCTTGTGATTTTATTGGCATGAAATATTAAGGAAATTTGGGACTAAAAGTGCATTTTGGAAAACTTTTAATTCATGGAATTAAAGGCATGTGGCCGGCCACGTGTAGTGTGGGCCATGGCCACGTGGAAGCTTATATGTTGATTAAAAGATGACTAAGTCATCACATTTTTCATCTTCACCCTTAAGGAAAATTCAAGAAACTTGGAGAAGGAAAGAAACAAAGCCATATTCGGCCATGACCAAGGAAATTTGAGGTCCAAAAATTGATCACAAAAAAATACTTTCTTCTAGTTTTTCTATCAATTGAAAGGTTCTCTACAACGTAGAGTAGTTGTTGGAACAAGCAAACACTCATTCTTGCAAGAACAAGTCCTAGCCGTGTAGAAAAGTGGAGTGAAGAAGGTAAGATTTAATCTTCTCTTTTATATGTTATGAATGGTTGGTGCATGTCATAGTATGTGGAAAGGAATGAAATTCTTGAAAATATGGATGTTGGGGTGTAGCCGTGTGTGTGTGTGTGTGTGGCCGTGTATAGGTGTGTTGGGTAGGGGTGGTGAATTAATTGTATTTAGCATGTTTGGGTGTTGTTGTAGTGTATGGAAATGGATAAAAATCATGAAAGATTGTGTGTTGAAGTGATGGCCGAAAATGGATGGTTTTGTATGTTAAGGAATGAACAAATTTTATGTGGTATGTTAGTGTTGTCGTCGTGGATTCTATGATAATAATGAAAGTTTAATGAATCAAGTTGAAGTTGTAATGGTTGTGGGCTGGTTTGGAAGTTAAAGTAATTCTTATGTAGATTTTACATTTATGGTAATAACATTGTTAACGTATAAATTGTTGGTGTAGTTTATGAGTTTTGGAAGAAGAAAATGTGTTGATGTTGTTTATGTTGAGTTGGGGAGATTTCGGGTAAGGTGGTGGTGTGGTTGGATTGTTGGAAATATTGCGTGAAATGTTTAAAGTGTTCTTGAATATTGTTTAAATGGTTTCGGATTAGTAATTGAACGTATGAGCATGAATATTGGTTTGGATGTAAGTGGTTGAATTGAATATAATGAATGTTGTTGAATTATGTAGTAAAGGGTTGCTAATGTTAGAATACGTTTAGAATTGATTATTGATGTTGCTAGTATATTGTTGGTATGGTTGTTGATGAATTTGGCCGAGTTGGATTCTCGGGGTGTTGCATTTACAGGGGAAATGCTGCCTAAATTTCTGTAGAATTAAGTGCTAGTTTGGAAGCGAATTCCTAAGTACCTTTAGCTAATGTTTGGTTTAATGACGCATTGGAGATCTTGGGAAGTCCACGACGTAAGTTTGGACTAGCTTGGAGAGCGGACAAGGTATGTAAAGCTCACCCTTTCTTTCTTTGGCATGTCTTAGACGTAAGGGAAATATCATACGAGCCTCGGGGTGATTCTATTCTTACGATTCGAGCGTGTTTCCGATTTTTATTCACCTCTTGATATTAACATTTTTAATGTAGACATGTTATGATCCTTGTGTCCTTTGTATGTTTAAATTTTAAGTGTTGCATAAGGGATTTTTTTCTTAAAAAGATTCCGAAACTACGAACGACCGTAACTTTCACAAAGGCTCGGATCGCCTCGATATGCTCGTAGAAGGTTCCGTAGTGTATGATGACCCTAACTTCCGTAGGTGGGCTCGGATTGGTTGGATACTCGTCCGTGGGCCCCCGAGACGTCCCGTTGTATAGTTCGAACGGTTTGATTGAAAGAACCTAATATGCTTTCTATTCCGACCCCCGAGTTTGATTCCTTATTTATTTATTTACCCAGCCTAAAACGAGGATTGTTATGCATATAATTTCAATACGTAGCTATGATTTCTAAAGTTCGATTTGACATGTTCCGAGAGAGATGTCCGAAAGGTACTTGATATAACTATTGTCCTGATTTTCAAATGATAGTTCGTTTAATTCATTTCATCGAGTCTTTGATGGCATATGTCCAGGATGGCATATGATGATTCCATTCACCGAGTCCCTCACTGGAGGGCCGGGACACGCTATGTATATGCATATGTATATGATGATTATTTACTTATGTTTATGATATGATCATGCATGATTTATGTTTAAAGGTAAACCTTTAACCGTACTCATGTTCCATACTCTTTATTTCAAACGATTTTGTTTACGGTATTCTATGCTTTACATACTCGGTACATATTCCGTACCCCCCCTTTCTTCGGGGTCGCGTTTCATGCCGCGTGTGGGATACTTGTTTGGGTGAGCGCTGACTTAGGGTTCCTACTCAGCGGACTTGGAGTGCTCCTTTGTTCCGGAGCCAACACTTTGGTACAGATTCTTTTGTTGTATATATGTATATGTCTAATCAGGGGTACGGCGGGGCCCTGTCCCGCCATATGATTCTGTATTACTCTTAGAGGCCTATAGACATAAAAGTGGGTTGTGGGTAGCACTGTTCAGTTGTGTTTGTGTTCCGTATAACCTCAGGCTGTATATATGATATATGTATATATGTGTGCGCGATGTCGTGCCTTACTGTACGTATAAGTTCCTATTGTGTTTGCTATGATCTGATTATAGTTGATAGGTGGGTACGAGTGCCCAGCTCGGGCACTAGTCACTGCCTACGGGGCTGGGTCGTGACAAGTATCATGTATACGTTCATAAAATCAACAGAATAGGCAGATAGGCACAATAGCACAACAACACAACAGTATCAAAAGTCAATCATTAACAAATCAACAATGCATCACAAGAATAAGATAAGTCCAATGCAATGCAACCAATGATAGTATCTCAACCATACACACACGACAAAGGCTATTTTACTCATTAGTCATGACCTGCAGGGGACCCATGGTGTCCATGTACCACTCGCTTCGAAACTGACCTCGGATCACGAGCCCTTATTTAGGCCACATCCTCACCCCCCATCAAATGTGGCTTTATATATATATTTATGTACCTGATCACAATATGCATCTCAACGTATTTCCACTCCAACAGTCAATATGGAATATGATCAGTCAATAAATTCAAGGTCAATTAATGCAAGGCAACATGCCAAAAGTCATAACAGGACTCAGATAATCAACTCAACACAAAAGATGAATATGCAACTATCTCAATCAACAAGAAGAGTATATATTGACTCCTTCCTTCTCATAACACAACAATTTCACCTCAGGTTTCGGTACATAAAGTAATGGCTACAAGCCCACATAATAAGAAATCATATCAACCTAAGTGACGTCAAACCAGATGTCATGTCCAAAGACCTAATTATGTTTTCTCCCATCAATTCTACTATATATAAAATCAACTAACCAAAGTCTAACTCAAGTAAACCATAACCTACCTCTGGTGCAGAACTGGAACAAAGCAATCTACTCCGCTAGAGCTTTCCCCTTTCGCAATGCTTCGGAATGCTCAAAGTCTAGCAATATAACGCTAAGTAAGTAATAGACCATCTACTCAAAATAAGAACAACAATTAGGGGAAAAGACCCAATTACTCCTACCCTTTTCAAATGGTGAAATCATCATTTAATGGTGAATTTATCATAACTTCAATCCCAATAATCATAATCCTCTAAACTATAGGATTCTAACCAATTTAACCTTTTCAAAACAGAATTTTGTCCAAAGTTTCTATTTTGGATGGAACCCTAAGTCTCAACATCATTAATCAATTTCCCATCCTAAAAGGTGATAACCTACACTCCTAGATGATAGAATAGTGATAAAATCAACAATCCACCATTTATACAAGGGTTTATTAATGCTAGGGTTCTAGGGCTTTCATCCACCATTAATGGACCTTAAGACTAGCATATGAACTTAAGAAGCAACGGGAATGAACCACACAAAGATTAGGACTTACCCTCAAAGAAGAATCCACCCAAGCCATAGAAAAATCGCCTTTTTTGTCTTTTGGAACTGTTTTTGGAGTTATGTGGGTAATGCCTCGAAATCAGCAATATAAAAATGGGTTTCTGCCATGCATCGATCGCTGCAGCGGTCACTACTTCCGCTGCAACGGTCCTGTGATAGCGGACAGAGAGCATGCTACGGCAGGCCTCATTAAATAGCCCGGCTGGCCATAGCGGTCCCGCTATGGCGGCCCACTACCCGCAATGGTTATTGTCACTTCTTTTTTTATTTTGATAGTTTCATCAATTACATGGATTATATCTATTTACACAAATACCTCGATGATTTCCGCTCAGAAATCCCCTAAACTCAACTCACTGGGGTTGCGGCCAAGTTTCCTCTGTGGCGGACCCGCTGTAGCGGTCCCATCCGCTGCAGCGGTCGCATCAGAACCAGTAAGCTCTAGTTTTCCACTTAGTTTCCACCCAAAATCCCAACATCAATCTGAGGCCCTACATACACAAACCAGACATGCACATATATGTAAAAACACGCTACGGACTCACCTGTGGCCTTGGAATTCCCAATGGAGGTCTAATTTACTAGGTCAACCCCACAACGGAAATAAAACAAGTTTTCACTCAAGTGCACATTTACAATCAAATGTCTTTTCTTTAGAATTCTGAATTTTTAGGCTCTCACTAAACTCGCTCCTAGTCTCGAAAATGTACGGGCAGGGGTAAAATGGTCAAAACGCACATAACGACCTAGCGGGTCGTTACAAAAATGGTTCAAAAATTATTTTAGGATTCATGACCCAAAATCCCCAATCAAATTCGTGATTTCTACCATAGATTTCTACCCAAAATGGTTCAAAAATAATTTTAGGGAACATACCCCAAAGATGAATCCAAAAAAGCACCACAAAATCTCCCCTCAAAACCTTCTAGGTCTCCAATTTGTGAATGAAAAGAAAAGGCTTCAAAACCTTCTAGGTCTCCAATTTGTGAATGAAAAGAAAAGGCTTCGAATTGGAACTTTAAGGTTTCAGATTCAAAGCGATTCCGCACCGGCGGGCCATTTTTCGCAGATGTGGCCTAACTTAAACTTTCAATTCACACACCTGCGGACCAAGTCCCGCAGAGGCGGGCCTGCAGGTACAACCCAAGTCCAAAGATGCGGCAACCAGACACCAAAAAATTCTGATTTTTTTTCCAAGTTCAACCCAAAACCCGAAACTCATCCGAGACCTCCCGGATGCAAACTAAACATGCAACCCACTATAAAAACATGCTACGAATTCATCCGCGCCCTCAGAATTTCTAAAAGGGTTCATCTTGACCCGATCAACCCCCAAACACCCAAACACAAGGTTTCCAAATCAAGAACCAAAACACTCCCGAGTGCCTCGAGAACCGAACCAAACATCCTACCAAGTTATAATCGACCTTCCGAACCTAATAGAACCGACGACAATCCCAAAAAGACTCGTTTACCCAAAAGTCAACTATTGGTCAACACTTTTTTGCTTATTCAACTTAAAGGCTTCTAAATTTCTCAAAACCAACCCGATCACCTTGGGAACCGCGCTACCCATCCCCACGAGTCAAATACACCCTAACGAAGTTAAGGAAGGATCAACAAAGGTAAACGAGGTAAAAAGCCTAAATGATTAAACAGGTCGTTACATTTTCTGGGTTTAGCTTATTTAAACTATGGGCAAGTTAGATTTAAGTTGAATTTCCAGTTTTGCCCTTGGGGCTCGTGGTTGGTTTTTTTGGGTTCATTTTTGGATTTCGATTTAAGTATAGCAATATGGGTATTGTTGGGTTCGTATGACCGTGTTAATTACTAATTTGATCAGGTTGAGCTCAATTTCATGATAAATTACCGTTTTGACCTTACGGGTTTGGGACGGGTTTTTGGGTTGACTTTTTGGACCTGAATTCTTCATAAGACATTATGTGTGTTGTTAGACTCGTGTACTTATATAGAATGCATTAATGATAGGGTTGGAGCAATTTGAGGATTCCTGGAAAGGAAATGCAATAACTTGAGGGGTTCATGGCACGTGCTCAGCTTTCGAGGTAGGTTGTGGCTTACCTTTTTAGACTCCGACCGGAGATCCGCATATAGAATATAATTATTGTCGGGGTTATTCATGCAAGCCTTCGGGCAAAGAAAGTGGTGTATAAATTCAGTCTTAGGTTGGTATAATTTCTGCTTATGTGGGATTTGTTAGACAAAGTTGAACACGTTGATAATGTGGTTCTGATTTATATCATCTTTCCATATCTGATGAAAGCATAAGAAAATGATCATTCTTGAAACTGATTTACTACCATGAAAAGACATGAGAATTGTTTTTCACATTGTTGGTTATGATACAAATGCATGCTCCATTCATTCAAAAATACATACACTTGAGATTCATTCTTGATTGAGGTACGGTATGGTCCGATGAGGCCGGAAAAGAGGTAAGAATGATGCTTTCGTATCCCGAGGGGAAATGATTTCGGGTGTTATGATATGGTTTTATATGAGGAAATATGTTATGATATTGTTTTGATATGAGGAAATATGTTATGATATGAGATTATGCTCAACCTCTGATGGTTGGAAAACACAACTGGATCACTTGATTAAGACTTGTGATGATAAATCTTGGAGTGAAATTATTAAGCTTGTATGTCTCCTTGAAATAAGGATTGGCCTTGACTTGTAAATGATGGCTACAAGTTGTAGTTTGAAAAAGAAAAAAAAAAGGCTGCCTCAACCCATGTGGGTAGTTCGAAAAAATAGTGCAACCCATGTGGACAGTTTGAAAATTTTGCCTCAACCGATGTGGTGATAAGATAGTGTTGTTGCCAGTTGGGATAGTAATTCCTTGAGTAGACTTTTTACTCTTCACTAAATCTATATATTGCTCAAGTCTTCATCTTGCAGGATACAAGTTCAACACCATTCAATACAAATTAGAGCAAATATTGAGAGCATTTAAAGAGTGAATTGAAAAGCAAAAGACTGTAGTTTTTGAAATCTGAAACGTGCAGAGGAAACAGACTGAGGTTGTTCCATTTCAGCATTCCATATGATTCTGTCCAACTTAGTTCTCTGTAGTAAAATTGTTTTTGAGTTGTAACCAATTTTGCTTAATCTAGAAGCACTGTTTAGGTATTTACTTTATGCCAAAAATTCAACTTCAAGCTAGTGTCAGCTTGAAAGGGTTGCTGCATTTAACTGATTGTAGGCATTGAAGGGGCTAGGGTAGTCTCTTAGGTTACATAAGTTTGTAATCTGAATTTGGCTGGTGTTCAGTGAAGTTGGGGGTAAATCCTAAAGAGGTGTGGGTCGTGATTTTTTACACCTTTTGAGCCGGGTGTTTTCCACGTAAAAACCTTGTGTTCTTATTTATTCCGCAATTTTCATTCTACAAATAGTTGTATAAGAACCATGTTCCTGCTAGTGGTTCACCGTGCCGAAAGTTAGGCAAATCTTAACTGGTTGCAAAAATCTGGCAAGACTCAATTCACCCCCACCCCGCTTCTTGAGTCATAGTGGTGTCTAAATTAACACATGTGCATCTAGCAGGTGAGAACATCTTCTCTGCCCCGTCGCATAAAATTTGTGTTAGTGATTTTTTCGAGACTAAGTTCATTTGGTCAAATATGTATTTTCCCTAAAAACAAAGACAAACCATCAAGACCATGGGCTAAATCAGCAATAACGCAGGACTGATAAGATAGAAATTCAGACTTATTACTCTCTATCCTGCAGGACGGAAAACAGTGCTACTTCCTTTACATGATTTGGGCAAAATGCCAGTTACAAGAACATAAGCATGAATGCCATGTTTACCATGCCATACAAATGGACATGGTCAATATCAACAAATAACTGTTCTATCATCTCTGGAAACACGAAAGCTAGACAGGATACACACTCAAAACTCCCTGAAGTACATGAAGTCCTAACTGTTTCTTGGTCTAAAGAACACAAAATTCCTTTTATTTATGATCATAATTCATAGTAAGAGGGGAAAAAACTGACTAAGCTGAATTGGGGGATTCGTAGATATTGATACACACAAAGCCAATTCACTTTGAAACAGAATCACCAGGGTCACTATGATTCAGCAACCTCTCTTTCTCTGCCTTTACTCCATCTTCCACAGTAGCCACCTCCCCTTTATCTACACTCTGAGAACCCGTCAGCCTTGCCAACATGACAAATGTCATTCCGCCGAGGACATTATTCACGCATCTCAAAACTACAACGGACGTTTTAAAAACCACGGGTGGAAGAGCTTTGTCTAGCAAGAACTCAACACCATTAAGCGTTTGGTATCTTAAATTACTGCTGACACCCATATGAGTAGCCCAAGTTGCAGCATTTAGCAGTGTTGGGGGAGGCTTATTTGGCGTTTCGAAATTTGGATCCATCTTCTTCCTTATCTTGATTAAACCATTAGAAATTGCAGTTCCAACAAGTCCAGCAGCAAACCCAACTGCAGCAAACAGCGCCCCTTTGTAAACCAACGTCCCAACCCGACTCAACAAACTGTAAGCGCCAGGCTCAAACATGTGGCTCGGTGGGCAACTGGCGAAAATCGAAGGCAGAGCTCGACTAGAAACAGATGCTGCTGTTGGTGCCAATATATACATCAACACAAAATTCAAAATGGAACCAACGACAAGCGTTGAGAACACGAAATCCAATTCATTAAGGCCAAAGTTAGGACGAGACGCCATGTCTCCAATGACAGCAGAAGTGACACCAACCAACTCCTCCATAAGAACCTTAAAAGGGAACTGTGGATCCGCCGTAACCCTTGATCTCCAACCATTGACAAAAGCACCAATTGGTCCAAAACTATCCCACGAAGATCTCGAATCATCGGAATCCCCATCACCCCCACCACCGCCTCGTCCCGTCCCAATGCTGCCTCCATCACCACCCCCAGCACAAGGAATTTGATTCTTGATAACCAAATCCGAACCCCATTGTTTAGAACCTACATGGCTGGTTCTTAAAGGGTTAAAGTTGAGATTTTTTGCGAAACTGTTGTCCGAAAATTGGGGTTTGGCACCAGCAAAGTAACGACTTTGATTCTGATAGTGGCCTGGAAGTGAAG
Organism: Lycium ferocissimum; assembly: GCF_029784015.1. NCBI lineage: Eukaryota > Viridiplantae > Streptophyta > Magnoliopsida > Solanales > Solanaceae > Lycium > Lycium ferocissimum. The sequence goes on from NC_081346.1 coordinate 43,395,377, forward strand.
AGTAGCGAAGTTGAGCCACCGCCGACATTTTTTACCTACTACAAGATATAAAGATCAGCAAAAAAATCAACAAAGATTCTGATTTCAGCAAAAACACAAAATGATACAAAAGAGAGACATCAAGAAAGCAAAAGGGGTTACATTTCTAAGGTTTTTGCAGATAAGAAGGGTTTAATTTCAGTAAAAACACAAATGAATAACTGAAACTAAATGAGAAATTAAAAAAAAAAGTTACCTAGAAAAATCAAGAAAAGCTAAAAGGGTTAGTACATTTCTCAGTATCTTGAAGAGAGAAATGTACAAAAAAGGACTGAAATGAAAGAGAAGAACCAAGAAAAGCAAAACGTGTTACCTTTCTGAAGTTCTGGAGGTGATAAAGATTAATTCTTTTCAACCGCAGCTACTCATAGGAAGCACTATGCAACTGAAAACAAGCAGTAAAACAGACTTGTGCAAAGCAAAGGTTGAGGTTGAAACTAATCTTAAAACCCTAAATGAAGGGAGGGTCCGACCGTGGCGAGTCGTGTTGGGTATATTATTTGTAAGGGATCGTTTGTTAGCTGCTTAGAGTTATTACGGAGGTATTAGTAAAATATGGATTAGTTATGAGGAATTTCTATATTTTCTTTATCTCAATTTATATGAAACACTTTTCGTTTTAGCCAGTCTTAAAAGAATGACATATTTTTTTATTTGGTAATAATTTAACTTTAAACTTGATCTTTTACGCTTAATGAGATGATTTATAATCACATAAATATATTTGACTCTTTTTAAATCACAAAATTCAAAAATCTTCCTGTATTTTTTAAACTTCGTGCTCAGTTGACTACATCATATAAATTGGGATGGAGGGTGTATTATTTTGTACATGTATTAGTTATGCAGGATTTAGTTATTCATTAATTAGCATGCATAAAATAATACCTACATTCCCTCATAACTTATATATGTATTAGTTATGCAGTTGCTAAATTGCAAACCAAATACCGTACTAATTTTATATATAAGTAACTCACTTCATAACTAGCTACCAAACACAAAATTACTTATGCGGGGATTTAAATACATGAAAGCTACCAAACGAGGCCTTACTGTTGTTGAGATTTTCCGTATTTTCAGAGCATGACAACTCACCCCCACCATTGCACCAACCACCAATAAAGAAAATAATCATACTTGAATAGAAAGTGGATCCAAAATATCTCAATTTGAAAAGGAAAAAGGCAAAAAGGGTACGAAAAACTCTTAAAATTCGCAGCGAAATCGACAAAATGTTTCTGGATTTGCACGTCGCAAAACCCAGGACCCGGAACCAAAATGCCCCAAAAAAAAAATAGTTTCGATCAAAATACCCCAACAAAAAAAAGTTACAAAAACATAAATAAGCGAAGAAATTATCGCTAAAGAGTTAACGGAGACGTTAATCGGCTATAGCGCAAGAATTTCTCGCCCAACGACGCTCCGTTAATCGCTATAGCGCAAAGAATTCATCGCGCTATAGTGTCGTTTTTTTTCTGCTTTGTTTAACCCTTCTTTCGTTACACTTT
>NC_081346.1:43397026-43539373 GCF_029784015.1 Lycium ferocissimum
ATATAAAGGAAAAGATAAGCATGCGTAATTATCAGAGCCCAAAGCCCTTTACATATACGGTTACTCTCTTATCTCTTTATATATGATCTATGACCTCATAGTGTTGCATTTCTTACTTTACGTTCTTAATGATGTTTCATGCCTTACATACTCGGACACTATTTGTGCGCGCCCCTTCTGTGGGCGGCTTGCGTTTCATGCCGCGCGGCGAACAGTCGGATGCGATCCCCTGGGGTTCCTCGGCGGCATCTTTGCAGCGCTCCAGTTGTTTCGGAGCCCCGGTTCCTTGGTACTACTTTTGTGTGTATGTATTCGGGCACGGCAGTACCCGGCCCTTCCTATGTATATATGCGCACTATGTTAGAGGCTCGTAGACAGACATGTATAGTAGCTATATGTACTTCTATTTGTCCCCGTCGCTGTATAGTATGATCGCAAAGCTTATTAGCCTATGTTCATAATGGTACTGTTATGTTAATGCTAGTTAAAAAGAAAAAAAAAACGGTGTAGTTTATACGTACAATAAGAGTCAGCGGGTTCGCTCGGCTCCAAATATGGGGTCGGGTGCCCATCACACCCTAGTAAGATCGGGGTGTGACACATATGTTGCCATCTCACAGAAAGATAAACGAAGTTCAGGCTCATGAAATAGATTTAGCAGAGGATGCCGGATTATTTTCTAAAGCAACATTTGATTTTATAAGTCTTCAAGCTGGCGGCAGAGTAAATTTGGGTTACATCAAGTTAGATCAGAAGAACTACCTCCGAACAAAACGACAAGAAGCTATAAGACAAAGGGAAGCAGGTAAATAAACTTACACACAATGTTGATAAGAAATATATGACAACTTCTTAATTCTACTAGATTCTAATATTAGAAAAATGGTAACAATATTTTTTGTTTGTTTCGTCCAGGAGCGCTATTAGAATGCTTTGAGAAGAAGAGAATTGACGACCCATCTTTCTTTTCTGCTATACAGTTGGATGTTGATGACATGATCACAAATATATTTTGGGTAGATTCAAAAATGATAATAGACTATGAGACTTTTGGAGATGTGCTCTCATTTGATACCACTTACCAGATGAATAGAGAGCACCGACCCTTGGCTAGTTTCGTTGGATTGAACAATCATAGGAAAATGGTCGTTTTCGGAGGTGCTTTAATGTATGATGAGACTTCAGAGTCATTTCAGTGGTTGTTTGAGACATTTTTCAAAGCGATGTCCGGAAAAAAATCGAAAATAATTTTTACAGATCAAGATGCTGCTATAAGTAAGGCTATCTCACTCGTGATGCCTGAAGTTCATCACAGGTTATGCGTCTGGCACATGGAGCAAAATGCAACTAAACATCTCAATCAAATTTATAAAAGATACGCTTCCTTTCGTGGTGATTTTAGACGATGCATTTATGTGTATATCGATGAGGACGAATTTATAGATGCTTGGAATAGCATGCTTGATGAATATAACCTTCATGAAAATGAATGGTTGCAAGGAATATATGCATTAAGAGAAAAATTATTTGCGGCATACGGAAAGAAATTTTTTTTCAGGTGGTATGAATGGCACACAATTGAGTGAAAGTTTGAATGGTGATTTGAAGGATTACTTGCAGTCTGATTACAATATCGTGCAATTTTTTAAGCATTACGATCGAGCAATTGAGGATAAGAGATATAATGAATTGCAAGATACTTGTGATGCATCACAACGATTTCCAGTATTAAAAGCACAAGTCCATATTTTGGCTCATGCTAGAGAGGTATATACATCACATATTTTCGCATATTTTCAAGATGAATATATGAAATCTTTGTCAATGAAAGTGAATAGATGTGAGGACAACAATTTATCCACCATGTATAAGGTCAGCAAGCATGGGCATACTCGAGAGTATATTGTTAAGGTGACAGAGATAGGCCATATATCTTGTCCTTGCATGAAGTTTGAGTCCATGGGTATACTATTTTGTCATACAATAAGAATTCTCGATGTGGTAAGAGGAGTTAGTAGAATTCCAACTGAGTACATTTTAAAAAGGTGGACAATAGATGCAAAAGCCGAAGATATTAAAGAAGTTGATGGGCAAGACATAGAGATCAACGATCCGAAGTTGATCACTACGAATCGTTATAGAGTTCTTTGTCCTATATTTGTTAAATTGGTGACAAAAGCTTCTGAAACAGATGATGGCTATAAGGAAGCAATAGTGTGTGCAAATGAGCTAAGTTCAAAATTGAAAGAAATCATGAAGGTGGCAAATTCATCTCTTTGTACTAGCGGTTCGAAAAGATTTATCAGAAGCAAATAATAGCAAAGGTATCCTCACACAAGCCAAAGGCTTAAAAAAGAAAGATGGGACACGACGTAAAAAAAAGGGCCAAAGGTTGTCTTGAGGCAAACACAAATAGCAAGAAAGCTCGAGGAAACAAGTCAAATGGCGTTAACCAGATTGGATCAAGAGCCGATGATAGAACTCTATCTGATAATGCAAATATTTTCAATCAGGTATATCAAATTTTATTTTTCAATGATTAGAATATCTCGTGTGTATATATATATATATATATATATATATATATATATATATATATATATATATATATATATACCGTCTTATAATGTTTACTCAATTACATTTTTTATTTTATTTATTAATTGGTAGGATTCGGTATCAACGGGAACCATTTTCGAGAATTCTGATTTAAGTGCTTCTCAAAACATGACGTGTGCTAGCTTATCCCATAATTCAGTGTTTTCTCTTTCGATGGAATATCCCAGCTTTACTCAAATGCTTACGGTAATATTAACGAACTGCTTTTAAAAAAAAATAGTCATATATATAATTTCATTTTCAATTAACTTCATGTTTGTCATTTGCATAGGAACCTCTTTGCTTTAATGTTGATGCACGTTCACAAAGGTCTTATTCAGTTCCTCTTGATCAGGTTCATATTGGATGAAGTTTTTACTTTTATTTTTTAAAGTACACATTTAGCTATTAACATTTTAAAATTGTCTACATTTTGCAGGCAAACCTTTTTGAGAGTCGAGGATCGCAAAAGTTTCAAGATAACAATACATTATGATCTATGCTAATTTTGTTCGCATGGACTTTTTTTTTTTTTTGGCACTCTATAGATTGAATGTTATGTATATTTAATCAACTTGAGTATCGTTTATACTCAATTTAATTGGATGGATAAAGAATGGTATTCTTACTTTCACCAATACTTGCAAAAAGGGTGATAGAAATAGAAGGATATTGTGAATTTTCAGTAACATACTTGCAGCATTACAAAATGATGCAACTTTAATTTTGTTTTATATTTTAGATTTGAACCTTTTATAGCCTAAGTACAAGTCATTTGGAGCGTTCGCAATCTTGTGAGATGCCAAATATTTTGTGGAGTAGGGGTGTCAACGGTTTTTAAGAACCGATCGAACCGAACTGTATATCGTGATATCGTGTTCCAACTTCTATTTGTGACTCTTATATTATAGTTTAAAGATAATATCAACTTGTACCAATACAAAAGAGAAATCGAGACGATGGGACGGTTTCGTAAAATCTAATTTTGATATTACAATAGCTAGCCAAATTGTACCCAGAAATTTGACAATATTTGACACCAAGTACAGAGAAAAGATTAATACTTGTATTTGTATTTTAATGTGCTATTATAAAATTTCTTTGCAAAAAGATAATTAAGAGAAGACCATTACCATGGAATCCTTTACGGAGACGATGAAGGATTCCCAAGTATACATAATAACTGTTTGGTGCACTTTCCTTTAGTTTCCAGTTTAAAATAAGGAACATATTTGCAGTTTAAAAGGTAAGAAACATGGGTGTACACACTAACAGCAACCGTTAGTGTATTTTACTGTTTTTAATTATTTTAATAATCCTTTGAGTTAAAATGGATCTCCACCATGTATGGTACACATGTCATTAATCTATAGGGCCATTGAACATTACATGACCAATTTCTACTGGACTGGATCTTTATCCGGTTTGAAGTTGAGTTTTGCAGTTATTACAATATTTCTATCACGTTTGTAGGGGCGCCTTAACAAAGTTGGGGGCTTAAAGCAAAATTATATGAAAAGGCCTTAAATTTTTTTCTAAATGTCTTTCATATATTTTTATTCAAAGCCTATTTATTTTAGTTTTTTTTAGATATAAAGTTGTTAACAACTTTTTAAAATCAATTTATTTTAATTTTTTTTTCAACTGATGATATAACTAACCAATCATATGACTATAATTTTCTCTTCTTATTTCTTATAAACATCTTGCAACTTTTACCTTAAAATATTAATCCCTTCATTTCGATTTATGTGTCTTGGTTGCTATTTAGAGACTCAAAACATATTCTCTTTGATGATGACTTTTTCAAGTACTTTTTATATATTTTGAATTGTTAACTGTTGTGTACTTATAATACTTTTTATATAATTTCTAAATATGAGACTTTATTTTCAAGAAATTGAAGATTCTATATCCGAATTGAAGATTAATTAGTTTGATCCTTATATTCCGAATCAAGCCATATAAATGAAATCATGGGGAGTAAATAGTTTCCGAAGAAAAATAAGCCACGATACCTACTATCAATTTTTTTTTTTTTTTAAAAAAGGGGGCCCCAAAAATTTGGGGGCCTAAAGCCTATGCCTTATTGGCTTGAGCCGGCATTGCACGTTTGGTAGCTAGTTAGGAGGTAAGTTATTCATATATAAAATTAATACGGTGTCCTGAAAAAGTCAAAATGGGTGTTCACATTTTCAACATTCCAAGGCTTGGGAAAGCTTAGTAATGACATTTATCAATTTGGTCGAAAGACTTTTGATAAATCTACGTATCCCATGTTTAATTACATAACTCGCTCTTAGTTGTAAAATCGTAAAATATATTGGATCGTTACTAGAGAGTGATTTCCCTTGTATCTATGCTTGTGGCCATTGATCATTTTACATGCTTTCTAGTTAGTTTTATATTTGTTAGTTTATAAATCAAAAATCAAATATTGAAAAAGTGTTTGGCTTAGCTTAGTTGGTGATAAATCCTTTACTTTCTCAATCGCCTTTATATTGTTCCCTGTGAATTCGACCCCGACTCAAGTTGGGTAAATTATATTGCGACGACCATGTACACTTTCTCTTTGAAGAGTGGATTTGAACGTTATCATGTTTTGTTTGTAATTTAGAAATCCACATAACTAATACATTTATAAGTTATTAGGGAATTTATTTATTACTTTATGCAGGATAAAAGGTGGAATAACTAATATATATAAATATCTAATTCATGAATAACTAAATCCTACATAATTAATCCTTGTGTAATAGTCATAGATTCCCTGATAACTAATCCATATATTACTAATATCTGCATAACTCTAACCAGCTATCAAACACGACCCATAAAGGTTGTTGTTTTCTTCTTCCTGTCAAAGCTCATCACCTACTCCCAAGTGTTGGTGGTTGGCTTCATGTTCTCTTTGTTTCACTTATGGGAGAATGCACGGATAGCCATAATTGAAGTATATAATTTTTATAAGTTTAATTATTTTAGAATCAACTTTCGATATATACGATCAAAGTTGTAAGTATTTGTGTTCGAAGACACAAATTTTGTGCAAGTACGCGCCTTGAAGTTAAGATTGAAAATCTCAAACTTCAATTATGCATGCCTGAAATTTGAACTATAATTACTAAAAGTTTGGGACATATATATGTTTGAAACTAAGAGTATTTTTTGTAAGATAATAAGCTATAACCTTAAATTTGAACTATCATTACTAAAAGTTTGGGACATATATGTTTGAAAAAGAGTATTTTTTGTAAGATAATAAGCCATCACCTTAGGTTGTGATCTCCTCGGTGTGGGGAACTAAGAGTATCTTTTCTGGACTTTGAACTATCAATTTTATCTCTACCAATGTTTTCAAGCTTTTCTAACAATACTCGCTTTATTAAAACTCATTTTTCACATTCGAAATTCAAAACCTACTTTTTCAAGCTTGCAACAATGGTAATTTTTAGATGACATAACACTTAAGATTCATATGTGAAAAGAAAAAGAAACCTGAACATAATTTCAAATATATAAAAATGCAAGTAGAGAAATAATAATGGGACAGTAATAATTTATAAAGACGTCAGGTTTCTAGATGCAAGAACAGATTCTTAAATGGTTTATAGGACATGAAAATCCTACACACAGTACCAAACCATGAGTCTGAAAATTAACTGATCCCAAAAGTGGAATTTTGATCCAAAATAATCCACAAAAAAAAGTTACAAAAGTACCTTTTGCACATAAAATTAGTGCATAATAGGACTTAACTGTGACGGTCACCGTTAAGTTCTATTGCGCACTAATTTTGTGCGCAGTAGGGGTTTAATAAAATGCCCGACCGTCTTCCCCACCATCGGTCACCCCCACCTTTTTTAAAAAATTATTTCCGCCATTAACACCCAAAACTAGAGGTCCCACGTTCCAAAAGTGTCGTTTTCGTATTATTTTTTAACCCGAAAGTTAATATTCTCGGTATATTCAAGTCAAGGAACAAGTTTCGAAGCTTGGATTTCGGAATAAAGCGCCGTAGAACTCGATTTCAAAAACTCAAAAACAACCTTTAATCTAGATATTTTCTATGAAATTTGCAATTACATTGTTAAATATATTATTATCCTAAGCATGTTTAATAGTCGCGGATTTCGAAAACAATAAATTTACGCATTATTTTTGTGCGCAATAAGGCTGTCCGTCCAGCCCCTTTTTGATTTTTGATTTTTTTATTTGTTAATTGCTTGTTACTTCCTGCGGATCAAAAAAAGTGTCCACTTAACCTTTTTTTCTTGGGTCAAAAAAAGTGTCCACTTATCAAATCAAGAAAGAATTAACCTTGTTTTTTGATTTGCCCCTATTAAGTGTTATATGACCAAATTCCAATGTCTATTTAATTAGAGGTAGTTTAGTCAAATCACATATTTTTGTCTAGGAGTTAGTATTTTCTTAAAGGGTGGACAAACGGCTAAGTGGACTCTTTTTTTTTATCCGGAGAGAGTATTTGTTAAGAGAAAGAAGGCGGATGGAGATGATGGTGAGGGTGGTGGGGGTGGTGGGGATAGCCTTAGGCCCAAGATTACTCTAAAGGCTCCCACATGTGGGACCCATTAGAGATTGTGATATGTAAATAAATTATATGTAAATAAATTATACATTTTATGTTAATATTATATTTTTTGGTATTATTTTCTTAATGATAATTAGTTATCTTAGTCTTTATTATCGTTTATTAATAACTCGTGCGACGTCCTAAATTAATTATGAAAAAAATCTCGGCATATTCGAAATAAAGTAATGCCTTGACTAAATAATAAAACGCTTAAACCAAAAACTTATAAAATAACACTTAAACCTAATGATAACAAGTTTTCAAACAAAACTTACTTCGGGGCACTTTACAACCCCTAAAACGACGATCCAAAATTTAGGTATACTTGATGTATTGAGGCTACATTATTGTTCGTAGAAAAAGACATCAGGTTCTATATAAAATGTTGATATTCCGGAGTTTTAAGACATGACTAATCTTTGGTCAAAGTATGAAAAAAACGTGAATTTCAGAACTTTGAAATTATACAAGGTGTGGGGAAAATAAAACTAACTCCTATTGAGCACAAAATTAATGCGCAATAGGACTTAACTATAGCCGTCACAGTTAACTGCTATTGCGCACTAATTTTGTGGGCACTTTTGTAACTTTTTTTCTTTGTGACTTATTTTGGGTCAAAATCCCACTTTTGAGGTCATTTAAGTTGTGGACTCACCAAAACATAGGCAGATTCCTTCACAGTACCAAAGGATAGGCAGATTCATTCACGGAACATTTACATGTAATTTGTTTCAAGAAGAAGAAAAAGCTAAGAAATCAATGATATCAAAAGTTTCCTTGATTGACTACCAGTTAAATATTTTTTAAAAGTTAGCTATAACTATATGCATCCATCATCATCCAAATAGGCAGCCCGTGATTTACACGTTTCACTAATATTGTCCCAGTGTACTAGCATAAAAAAATTCATTACGAGGATTGCTCGTTCATTAATCAGTTTTATGTTAATTGTCAATGATCCCACTTTTTTAAAATTAAGACTTGTTATTAATCATTCGCAAGCAGAAGAGCAAAGACTAGCGTACAAGAACTTTAGAGCATGGAGCTAAAAATAGATTGCTTTAGGCCATTGTAAGCACAATAAACAAACAGATTAGCAAATGTAATCATCGAAGAAAGAACTTAAAAAATGTCCTATTTCAACAGGAACAAAAATGTTACACATGGCAATAATAGGTGAATATATATTAGGAGATGATACACAAATCCAACTCCAGTCAAAGCACCAATATTGGTGTCTCTTTGATAATAATTGTCCAATGTGACTCAGAACATAATGGACACGTCAAGGAAAAACCTAATGGCTTCAAACTGCTAACACTACAATGTACCAATAACAGCATATTTCACACTACAATTACTAACACAAGAATAAATCAATGAAGTTTACAGGGACTGACTGACTGACATGATCAAACTTAAATAAAAAAGCCAACTGTATAAATCATAAGTTGTAAATTTTCCTTTTTACTCTCTTTTCGTTTCTGTTGTTTTTAAAAAATAAATAAAACCCAAAAGCAAACCAAAAAATCACCCGCAAGGACCTGTGTGTCTATTTATATCTTGGGTTTAGGTAGTGATGCGGATATGATGTATGTTGAGAGGAATGCCCCCCTGGCATGCCTCTCGCTATCCGAGTAGTACAAACGTCTCTTAGGTCAACAACTTCAATGTCTCTCATCTCTCTCAACGGCCAGTCTTGGGACGCTTCATTCCACTAGTATTGAAAGGAGAGACACTACCACTTGGTCCCGGGCTCTCTTCCCTGAAATTTGAATTTATCAGGGCAAGTTCACGCAACTGCTGTCTCTTTATGAAGTCCTGTGATTCATCCTGTTGATAAAACCATATGAAAATAAAAATTTGAGAAGGCAGGATTATGATGTGTGTGAACTGGTAAAAAATTACTTTCTACACTTGAAATAAAAGAGGAATGGGACTATCATTTGCTTCAAAAAAAGAAGTGCAACTAATAGGAGAATTTCTCTCATCAAAGAAAAAACGAAAGAGGAAATAATTAGGAATGATCTAGAAGCCGCTTATTATATCTCAATATGCAATATTGAGATATAAATAGTTGTTGTGGTCAAGCACCTCTGTAGTCAACTTTTCAAAGAAAAAGATAAGGTAACAAAATTTTAGCATCTCTACTATCAACTGTTAACTTATTTGATTTTTATGCACCATCAATTATGCTATAAAGTCTTGCAAATTTCCAATGAGAGAGCGAAATCTGAGATACATACCACGGGCTTGAGCAACTCCTCTATTATTTCCTGTGCCTGTCTCAATCTCATATCCACAACGCTGGCTGGCAAATCAGCTTCAATTAATATGTGGAGTGGTTCATTCAGGTGCTCGTATCCTGGTCTTCCCCTTAGTTTCTCCTCCTTGAAATTATCAATCATGAAAATATGTTAGGATTTCAATGATACAGCTCACACATATAACTCCGCAAGATACAATGAACTATTTAGAAATGAGTCTACAAATTGAATAGTCTCTAACCGCCTTTTTGTTTTTAGTGATTGGGGAGTCTTATTTCTGTATAAACTGAACTTTCAAATACCAAAAGTCTGGCCTATATTCCAATTAATATTGTTAGTATTAATAAACAAAAAATCACAAGGGAACTAAACAGAAACTTGATAGATGTAATATGATCTTCCTCTTGCTTTATCCAGTTCCACTACACTAACTGATACTTGCATTTCACACAACTTCTGGCGCTCTCTGAACTATAAGAGTACTTTTTAACAGATGCAATAACTTCTTTTTATTTCACGCGTCCCAAGAACTAGCATTCAACTTCTTCCACCATTTCTACTCTCCGTCCTTTAATCTTCTAGAATCTTGCTTTATTAAAAGGAACTTCAATTCAGTGAATCAATTACATCTCCACACTGAATATCCAATTTGGATAGGTCACTTCATCATATTTAAGACCTTGGTTGCTGGGGAAGTCAAACCCTTCTTATATTAAGATACTTAAGAGGATAATGTGAGAAAACTACAACAAATAGAAAAATCCAGCTGCGCTTCTTTTTTAAATGCTTAGGGAAAAAACTACAGCCCATCAAAAAGGATGTTGGAAACCTGACATTTATTTATTTATTAATTCAAATAGGTATAAGGAAAAGACCTGATAATTAATCAATCAATTACACCAAAATCCCAAAGTAGTTTGAAGTCGATAAAACCTGACAACCATTGCCTCTAACAATTATGCTGTTAATATTATCTCTACAATTATAGTTGCGCTACAATCAACCACACAATCCAACAGCAGCGAGAAAGAAAAGAAATTGAGAACTACCTTGTCCGGATCTTTTATTGACCCTTTTCCTCTAATAAAAACACGACATCCTGTCGTAGCTTCCACCCGTTTCAATGAATTCCCTCTGGGGCCCAGAAGTCGCCCAACAAAATTAAACTGAAATCCACATTGAAGTTAGTTCAAGGTTCAGACAAGGCTATACTACTAAGCTATATCACTGCGATTAAGCAACAACACTAACAGCCTTACATTTGGATAAGTGTCTACTGGAATTTCTAAGCGCAATATTCTTTTCACAGTGTACGAACTAGGACTTGCTGGGGCCCCTTGCCAGTCCATTGACATTCCAGGAGGTCCACCACTTAACCTCTGCCACACATTAGATAAAATATTTTAGATAACATAACGAAAAATACTAGCAAAGAAGAAGAGAACCAGTTGCTGACAACACAAAATGTTTGATACTTTGGATTGAAAAATTGAAAAAGGGCCGACTGACAGAGAATTAAGCAAAAAAGAAACTACTAATCATTCTGAAATTGTTCAATGGGAGCAAAATGCACACAGCTATAAAGCTGAAACCAGTCAGGAGATGTTGACCTTAAGTACAACTGATGTGCCAACCAGTATGCGATTATAGCCTCCAAAATGAGCTAGAAACCCTGTGTATTCTTCACTCATTTTTCAGCAAAAACTCTGCATTCCTACTTTCACATTACTACACTCAGAGAAATGATAAAACGAAAATCTTCAGTGAACTAATTTTGCATTTTAAGGGTTCACCTTTGGTTTTTTAGGGGTTCAATCTTCTGGTATTATGAGAAATTGATGCTGGGTGGAAAAACCGACGAGATAACACAAATACGATGAATCAAACATCTTTGTTCCCAAAATCTATATACAGAATATTTAGCTCGACAGTCACATCAGCCTTGTTATCGAAAGATATTCTGAAGCATCGAAAATTTATGTCCATATTCTGTGCAGTTCACATCCACAAGGCTTCAAAATTATATATGGAATGCATCAGAGAGTTGAGATCCCTCCAATGTCGGCATATGCTTGTTTCAACTCTAGATGAACCAGATGACCGTACTCTGCCGCTAATGGACAAATATAACACCCAAAAGGAAATGCATGAGTAGGAAAACCAAAAACCTAGAGAGCATCCACGTCTGAAGTGACATCTTCACAGTTCTTTCTCTCTTTTAATTTGGCATACCTTCAATCCCTTTTAGCTTTATCTCTTGGTCAATATTTGCTATTTATAATTGTTTTCTCTCATAGAAAAGAGGGATAATTTCTAAATTAATTATTAGCATGTTGATTTTTTGACAATTAATTTATGTATTTTAACGCCTATCTTAGAGAAAGAAAAATTGAATTCTACAACATATATGTAAATTTTCCACAGAATATCTCTCAAAATTTAGAATATCTTTATAGCTCTATTTTTATAATTTTGAATATTTTTAGACAATTAATTTATGTATTTTAATCCCAACATATATGTAAATTTTCTTAAACTTATTTTTTAGATTTTGAATATTTTTAGCCGAATCCGACTCTCGGATCCGCATCCGTGTCGGATACCCGCACCCGATTCCGAGAAACTTAGGTTAAAAGAAGACATTTGCCACTTTGAGCCAAGTGTCGATAACATAAAAAACAATTACCTCCGGAGGAAGCCCATTCCAACCACTCAATCCTGCTCCAGCAACATTTGACATAAGGTTTGCTGAACCCATAGGACTGGGACTTCTATGTCGCAATCTGTCTAGTTCACCAAATCCTTGGTTCGGCAACATTCCAGAAACCCTTAAAATCTCTGAAAACCAGAACATATTTACCAAGCATCAATCAATGATATTGCAATAGGTTGATGACCACAAAGAGGAAGAAAAAATAGTTTTAACACCATAGCCACTATGATTATCACCAAAGTTTGGGAAAGAAAAAGCAGATAAAGTTCCGCAACATTAAGAAGATAAACATGTCATGCCATTTACCCTGGAGGACTGAGGGAAAAACTGCAAATATCACAAGACTTAAATTCTTAATAAATTCAAGTTGCACATTAAACCTAACTGATCCAAACCAAGGGTCCTTGACAAATGCAATTTGATTATTTGCATCCCGAGCACATCCGAAGGTCACTAAACTGGTCAGATAGCATTTCCGTCAAAGATTTAGATCACATACAAGACTCCACACTCTCCAGCAAGTAATTCCAAAAAATGACTGCTCCATCACCTTACTCTCTCATTTTCAATTTTTTAAGCTTTTTAGTAGAGTGTGACAAGACCGTACAGCCAAAGGTGACAAGTGCCCTTAGGGTAAAAGTTCAAACTTGAATAGCTAATTGATAAGACCCACAATTTGCTGTCCAAACAAGTCCCACTAAGCTTGAATCAATTCCCCAACGATTAGGTTCATGGTTGTTTGGACAAAACAGGTTATATCTATTTGAAAAGATGCAATTTGCTGAATAAAAAGAATTTTATTTGTGCCCTTATAATTCTGTCCATTTATTTGCATAATCTTATAATTCTGTCCATTTATTTGCATAATTTAGTAATTTAGAGCTTTGCTTGTGATTCATGTCTCTCAAATGCGAGGCATTGCGATTCTCTTCCATTTGCATCGCTTTCATTTCAACAGCAGAAGGATACATGAAACTTCAGTCTAGACAGAACCAAGAAGAGTAAAATGTAAAAGGGCAGCCTCGATGCACAAAGCATCCCGTGTTAGTAGGGACGGGGGAAGGGCCGCACGCTAAGGGGTGTGATGTAGTTAGCCTAACCTAATGCAAGCATTAGTGGCTGGCTGCTTCCACAGCTCGAACCCGTGACCGGCTCCCCTTCAAGAAGAGTAAAATGTAAAAAGATTTAATTTTTTCCATTCTCACTCCCCATCTAGGGGACAGGAACAAATATAGTGAATCCAATGGTTCCTAGTGAAGGTAAAAAACAATTAGGTCAGATCTAGCTTGTCATCTATAACCACAAGAAACCATAAGAACATGCTCAAAATGCTGCTAAACCCCACAAAAACCCAAAATAACACAGATCCAACACAAGAAATTAATAAAATAAGAAATAAAAAAGTTACCTTGATTCAAGAGTCTGCTACATATGGGAAGAACTTGCATGAAAGGTCCAAGCTTTTGATGCTCAGCCAACAGCTCTGATAAGTACTGATTACTAAGATGTTTTCCAAAAGAAAGAACAAAAAACACTTGAAAGATCAAACCCCACATAGCCAAATTCAAATTTGAGTAACAAACATAAGTTAAAAAAATCAGAAAAAGAGAAAATTAATTAAATGATAGGATAGGAGAAAAGGGATACCTGTCAACATCAGGTGTACTTCTAATCTGAGGAGAAGCAGCTCTAGCAGGTGAAAAGTTGGGATTATATAAACCTGACATAGCTTTAGCCTTTTTCCAGGTGAAGAAGCTTTACACTGAAATGGCACACACAGTTATAGCGGCACAACAAAGGAAAACAAAAGAAAAGAAAAGAAAACACAAACAGAAAAGAGAGAGACAAACCTTGAAAAGGGTTTTTAATATTTTTTTATTTTGTGTAAATAAAGGGTGAAGTGTCTAATAAAAGTCTGTGAAATTGTGTTGGCAGAAACAAAGCCAAATCTTTTATTTCTTTTTCTATTATTTGAAAAACTTGGTAGGCGTTTGGCCATAGAAATTAAATATGTTTTACTCCCTCTTGAATAAAAAAGAGTGTCAACGTATTAAATCAAGAAAGAATTAACTTTATCTTTTCATATTTACCCTTATTAAGTGCTACGGGATCAAATCCTGATACCTATTTAATTATAAGCAGTTTAGTCAAATTACCTATTTTTTCTAGGAGTTAGTATTTTCTTAAGAAATGTGCAAATGACTAAGTAGACACCCTTTTTGATCCGGAGGAAGTACTTTTATTGAAATTTTAGAAGTTGGAGTTGAAGATGAAATTGTGTTTGGTTATAATTTTTGTAAAAATATTTAGCTGTTTGAATGTACTGAAAGTAAAGAAAGTGAAAAAGGGTTTTAAGTGTTTTCCATATTCCAAATACAACTTCAGGTTTAATTCAAATTTTCATGATTTTCAAATAAAATGGAAAAAAGAATTTGGGAAAGAAGTGCATAATTCTCACACCCAAACGGGTCCTTAAACTGACTATACTAGTAGTAGTATAATTAGGTAGTGTATCAAATTATGCTAATGGAGAAAAATCTTTCAAAGAATAGTATGTAATTGATGATAGTTATTAGTCTAATAATTGTGTGTCTACACAGACTGTGCTGTCCCCTTCTGTTTCTATCTAACGTGTGAATGCAAAGAACGGCGAGAATAAAAATGTCAACCATATTTAAAGAGTTGATTAATTTGCGTTCGGTGCCTAACTACTCGCCGTTCCAAAGATTAAGGAAACACAAATAATCTTTTTAAGACAAAATAGTTTAAGGTGTTTGACTAAGCTTATAAGTAGGGTGTTAATAGTTCGATTCACTTCGGCCTACTATTTTATAAAACTCATATCATATCATTTTTTTGGTTACTTTATTTTATTTAATTAAAATTAGACTTTTTGAAACCGTATCAATCATCTCAGTTTTTTCGGGATTGATACGATTTGGTTATATTTTAATATATTTATTACAATTGCCTTGTAAAGAAAACAAGGGAAAGTTATGAACACGATAACACTCATGCTTGTATAGGACGTTAGCCAACACTCCCTAAACATTTTTGTTGATAAAAAGGTGATTAACTAAAGGAAATAGCTTTGATGATATTTTGACATTTTAATACAAAATTGCTTATCAGCATCTTTTTATCAAAGATATTAACTACTTTAATATTAATATTAGAACTTTTAGCAAAACACATAATTATGTTTTTATAAAATTAACTTCAACACCAAATTGTGCTTTTCGGCTACTTTTAATCAATTAATTCAAACGAATTCTAAACTTGCCCATATATATAGTCAAATTGAATAATTTTACCCTTCACATTTTGGCACAAATTAATTCAACCGTTTGAACTAAGCATTGTTTTGAATTTCACCTCTAATTCGAAACTCTAACTTGAGAATAATTTTAAATTATAGTAAATTCTTATGGATAAATACAGACCCTTTTCCAGGTGAAGCTTTACACTAAAAAATATAATTTTTCAAATTATCCCTCGTTAGTTTAAATCATATATCTCTCAAATATAGATATAATAACTCGTTTCTTCTCTTCCTTTTTTGTGTTTAACTATATTTTTATTAACAAAACTCTTTATATATATATATATGTGTGTGTGTGTGTGTGTGTGTGTGTGTGTGGGTGTGTGTGTGTTACGTTTTTAAATTCTAAAACAATAAAAGTTAAAAATATTTCACAAAACATATTTAAATCATTTCTCTAATTAAATATACTATATTAAAATAACATCAATATTGCATTTTTTTGTAATTTGTCAATCAAAAGCACTTCTTAAAAAATTGTTCAAACAAAAATTAATTTTATCCAAAAATATTATTCTGAAAAGGTGTTTTAACTAAAGCATTTTTTAAGCTAAGCAATTTTTAAGGGTTTTGCTAAAGAAATTCTAAATGTAATAAAATCATTTTTATTTAAATATTTTAGAAAACTAATGTTTACGAATGAGGATAAAAATGTACTGCGAGATCCCGCACGAGGCAGATAAAATCCAGGTAGGATCTCCATTTTAGGTAGGTGACAAAAAGAGCTTAATTTATCAACTAGAATTGTGATAGGATGACAAATATTCCTTTATTTTTAATTAGATGTATCGTATTCCTTCTTTATTAGGAATGATTTTACCCCTCAATGTGAAAACATTCCAGCCCGAATTTACATTTAATCGGACCCCAATTACGAATACCGAACACTGAATACTTGGTGATAAATCATAAAATAAAAAGAGTTCATTTTAACTTTTTTCAAAAAAGAAAAGCAGAAAATGTCGGAATTTTCACAGCCACCGAGGAGAGTGTTTTTAACCCTGAGTAGTGTCAGTTATTTGTGATTTTCTTGTAGTGAACACGTGTAAGGCATGCAAAAGGAAAGTGGACCCCAGTGAGGAGCATGCTGCCAATGGTTATTGATGTTGCCAACCAAGTGTTAGCTGGAGGGACAGGGTGGCCGACATTTCCTCCAACGGTGCCGTTTCTGTCTCCTTAATAATAATTTTACTTTTTTTTGTGGATTCTAAGGGCTGCTTGGTTGGGGACTAAATTATCACGGGATCATTATTTTAAAATTATAATTCATGGGTTAATTTATCCCACTTGGGAGATGAGATAAAATTATTGCAATTTTGATGGAATAAGGTGGATATCCAGAAATAAGTTTGAGATTAAATTTATACAGTATTATTTTTGGGTGACGGTATACCGACAATTAAACACAATATAAATTAATCTCACACTTAATCCATAGATATTTCACTTTATCTCACCTACCAAACGATCCTAATGGATAAATTTAGACAGTCAACCAAACATAGTATAAATTTAATCTCAATCTTAATTTTGAGATATCTCGCATACCAAACGACCCCTAATGGTTATGCTCCTTCGACGTTGTTTTTCTCCTTTCTATTTTGGTGTTGTGGCCTTTTGCTGGATAAATTTATACCGTCAATTAAACACAGTAAAATTTAAACCCAGACTTAATTTTGGGAATATCTCGCTGACCAAACGACCCCTAATGGTTCTGCTCCTTCGACGTTGTTTTACTCCTTTTTGCTTTGGTCTTTTACTACATAAATTTATACCGTCAATCAAACACAGTATAAATTTAATCTCAATCTTAATTGTAAGATATCTCGCATACCAAACGACCCCTAATGTTTATGCTCCTTTGGCGTCGTTTTTCTCCTTTCTATTTTGGCATTTTGCTGTTCGTGCAATGCATCCTTGCTTAGTTGCTTAGCTGTATGGTCTTCGCAAGAGGAGTCAATTGTAATTGCCATGTCCATGCATGACAGATCAATCAGGATAGTTTTATGTTGTTTGGGTAAGGGATCAACATTGCTCTTTGTAGTATTTTGGGTTTAATTTATCTTGCTGAAAGGAGAAAGTATAGTTTTTTGTTTTTGACCCGTAATGTAACTTGGTAGAAGTTACCGTAAGTTTAGTTTTACTAATATACATTTTCACCTATGGGAATTTTGGAAGACCGCAGGCAGGGCGGGTTTGGAGTGGTTGACTCGATTATTTAATGTCATCTTTAAGACGGCTAAGATGCCCAAAGAATGGCGATGCAGTACAATGACTCCATTGTACAAGAACAAGGGCGACATTCAAAGTTGCAACAACTACAGAAAGATCAGTTGCTGCTTGCACACTATGAAAGTGTGGGAAAGGGTGGTGGAGATGAGGGTGAGGAGAGGCGTGTCTATCTTAGAGAACCAGTTCGGATCCATGCCGGGGCGCTCAACTACAGAAGCTATGCATCTTGTACGGAGACTGGTGGAGTAGTATAGGGAGAGGAAGAGGGACTCGCACATGGTATTTATCGACCTAGAAAAGGCATACGACAAAGTGCTGAGAGAGGTTCTATGGAGATGCTTGGAGGCTAGATGTGTACCTGTGGCATACATTAGGGCGATCAAGGACATGTATGATGGGGCCGAGACCAGGGTAAAGACTATGGGAGGAGACTCAAAGTACTTTCTAGTGGTGATGGGGTTGCACCATGGATCAGCTCTTAGCTCATTTTTATTTTCCTTGGTGATGGGTGGATTTGTCACACACCGATTTATTTAGGGTGTGATGGGCACGACCCCACATCGAACCGAGCAGTTTTCTAACCCGACTCGTATTACATACATAAACTTCCGGACTCTTAGTTAGGCAAAAATGACAAGTACAATAAATATTTTTTGGAGACACTCTTTTGTAATTTACAAATCGACGAGAATCGAATCATAGGGAATCTACTACAAAATCGGAATGACATGTCGGTGATGGAGCGCTCGGAAGACTAACATTCGGAACCCACAACTCGTCTCGCAAGTCTCTAACAACGGTCGAGAACACATATCGGAACATAATCGACACGGCGGCACTCCGGGAGCAAATGGAGCTTGCCAACGCCGCCGGAACATCTCCTACAAAGGCCCGTACTCATCACGGGTGTACACAACGCGGCATAAACGCAACCCCCGAAGAACAGGGGTCAGTACGGAATATGTACTGAGTATGTAAACATAGAGACCAACAAACAGAGTTATAACTAAACAAGAATATACAAACATAAAAGTAATGACCGTGAGTATCGAAATGCTTACTCATAAAACATAAACGGATGCATATGAGAAAACATGCCATATAGCCCCCATCATGGGACTCGGCGAACAAAGTGGTCGCCCACGACGTTGGCGCCACAACAAATCATATCAAATCGAAATGCGCGCGCATATCATAGCATATCGTACGATGTACATCATATCATATCATATCATATCATATCGAGTGTGTACACGGCACATCATACACCATAACCCATACATATATACCCCCCCCCACACCGAGGCACGGCGAACAATGCGGTGGAATACGCGTGATAACATATCCTGCCCGGCTCGGTGAAGGAAGCATTGAGGCATCCACGAATAGAGTAGTGAGAAACCAAATGCAATATCATATGTAAATCATTTACGGAGAGATAATCATAACTGCTTGGATGATAGATCTTATAGCAAACATTTGATAACAACCGTAGCATGAGTCTTTCGAGATCGAAAGTTTTGTACCAAACTAATCTTCTGAAGTAGTTACAAATCCCAAAGTAGGTCATATGATTCAAATAAATAATTATATCGTTAATCTTTAGGAGTTGGAAAGGTAGTTTAAAATATCTCTTAATTTTTAATTCAAAAGTAGTTCAAACGGATTAATAAGAAATAACCGGAAAAAGTGGGCCTACCTCGGTCAAATGAGGTGGCGTATGTAAATTACATATATTGAACTTCATAACGTCATTCATAAAGATTCTAAGGTATTCGAGATTTCACTTACACAAGTTCTAGAGGTTCAAACAATTTTTCTAACTATTCGCACAATTTTCAATTCAATTCTCTTTGAATGAAAATGGGGCGTTTTGGACGTAAATTCCGAGGAGTAGAGTTGTCCCCAAGGTCCAAATTCAAGCCTAAGTACAGCTAAGACATGCGAGAAGGAATGGGAGAGCTTTACATACCTTTCTTGCCCTTTACGCTTGCCAAAACTCAATCCCGTTTCGTCCAAAACCTACAAATGGTCACATTTACCAATTTACTATTCATAAGGCTTAGAATTCCAATCTTAACTAATACTTGTCTATAAAAATTTGGGCAGCATCTTCCCCCCTATACATATAACACCCCGAGATTCAAACTCGGCCAAAACAATAACAACCACACCAACAACAATATATACAACATCAATAGTCGACTAGGAACGCATTCTAGCGTAAATAGTCTTATTTTCCAAATAATGCAACAACTCCAAATCCAACTCTACACTTACAAACCAATATCAATATTTCATATTCACATACTTATTTAAGATCATTCAAACATAAACCAAGTGCATTCCAAGCTATATATCCAATTGTCAACAATTCCATCAATTAACATATTCAATCCAAAATTCTTATATATGCAACAAAACCATTCCAACACATTTTCTACTTACTAATTCATCTCCAACAACCATAATCTACACTTTAACAACTTCATTATCTTAATATCATAAAATCACATTAATATGACATAATTCTCTACATTCCATTTTCATGCCAACTTAACTCATATATCCTTCATATACATTGTGAAGATCACAACAACACAACTAACATGTTAAACAAAATAAATCCAACATTATCTCATCAATATATACCACACGGCCAACATGCCAATTTTCCAACTTCATCCAATTTCCATTCAACTTTCATTTCCAATATACATTCCACAATAACCACAACTAGAATACAACTTAAAATTCAACTCATTTCAACTACACAACATTCCATACACACGGCTATATACATATATTCATACCCACTTTGCAAACTTCCATATTTCCATAAGTTCTACTCATTTCCATAAACTACAACACAAACAAACCTTCATAACATAATAACAAGGAATTAATTCTTACCTTTTTCCCCTTAGTTCTTCACTTGTCCAAAGTGTGAGATTGAAGAAACTATTGCTCAATCTTCCAAAATAATTACACCAAGTTGTAGAGGAACCTTGAATTAGTAGGAATATAACAAGAAAGTAATTTTGGAACAAGATTTTGAGGGTGAATTTTCCCATGGGCAAACCGAAATGCCTTCTTTTTTGTTCTTGTTTTTCTTGTTTTTCTCCTTCTTTTCTTTGTCTTGAAAGTTCTATGAATTTGGATGATTAAGTGGTCTTTTATTTATTGACCACATGACTTAATTCCATGGGCTTGGATCTTTTTTATGGGCCATGGCCGAATGGCCTCTATTGGGCTTCATCTTCTCTCTTTTTTTTTTTTTTTTTTCCATGGGCCTAATTCGGTTGGCCCCGAGTTGGGCTAGTCCACTGACCTTTCGACCTTAAAACGTCCATATCTCCTTGTACCGATGTCACCCGGGAACCCACGACCTATGGTTGGAAAGCTAATTCAATTATCTACAACTTCTATATCTTGGTATTTTTCCAAATTCCAAACTTATAATACCGTTTTTGCCCCTCGAATCCAGGTCACCCGAAAACGTTTTCTTAAAAATTTTCGTTTGGAGGGCTTCCACTTTGATTTGGCCCAAGGGTCCTTCATGAGTTGTGTTTAACTTCACGTATGTGATTCATATAACTTGTCACATGTCCGAAAAAAAAATCTCGATGTGCGGGCCCCATCTCAACTTACAAATAATCCGGCGTACAAAAGTACGGGATACGATACTATCGACGAGAGTTTAAATTACGTAGCTACAACATGATTGTCAATTTTGAGGAAGCACATGTCACGCTCATACTCCAAAAATGCGGGGTATAACAGGATTGTCGCGGCAAATTCAAGGTGAGGTGCCATGGTGTATGTTATTTGCGGATGACATAATCCTAATTGACGAGTCTCGCAACAAGTTAACGCTGTCGGAGGTTTGAAGACAAACTCGAGTCTAAAGGGTTCAAGTTGAGTATGACCAAGACGGAGTACTTGGAGTGCATGTTCAGTGATATAGTGCATGAGGCTGACGTGGAAGTGAAGCTTGGCACCCAGGTCATACAGAAGAAAGATAGTTTCAAGTATCTTGGGTCTATTATACAATGAAATGGGGAGATTGATGATGACATCACACACCGTATTAGTGCAGGGTGGATGAAATGGAGGCTTGCCTCTGGAGTGTTATGTGACAAGAAGGTGCCACCAAAACTTAAAGGCAAGTTCTACAAAGTGGTGGTTAGACCAACTATGTTATATGGGGCGAAGTGTTAGCCAGTCAAGAAATCTCATGTTCAGAAGATGAAAGTGGCGGAAATGAGAATGCTGCGATGGATGTGTGGGCACACTCAGAGCGATACAATTAGGAATGAAGACATCCGAGACAAGGTTGGAGTAGCCTCAGTGGAAGACAAGATGCGGGAAGCGAGGCTGAGATGGTTTGGGCATGTGATGCGGAGAGATGCAAATGCCCCAGTGTGGAGGTGCGAGAGGGGTCGGCTAGCGACGATTTCAGAAGAGGTAGAGGTAGGCCGAAGAAGTGTTGGGGGGAGGTGATTAGACAAGACATAGCGCATTTCTTGCTTACCGAGGACATGATCTTAGATAGGAGGGTATGGAGGACTCATATTAGGGTAGAAGGCTAGTAGGTAGTCGCATTTATCCTTTCTTACGAGTAGTTATATTGCTCTATAGTTTCTTGTCTCTTGATTTTTGCGAGTATGTGTTGGTTTATAATGGCTTATTTACTTTCATTGTTTTCATTTTCATAATTGCTTTGATTTGTTTGCCCGTATTTGACCTTTCCTATGTTTTTTCTTGAGCCGAGGGTCTTCCGAAAACAGCTTCCCTACCTAAGGTGGGGGTAGATACACCTCCCTGCTCCCCACCCCGTTGTGAGATTCACTGGGTATGTTGTTGTTATTGTTGTAAATCACTCAACTATAATAAATTTATATGATTACGGTAAATACATGATGGGGGTAAGTATTGACCGTGTAATTTTCAATGTGAAGTATAATGAGGGTGATTTCATATCATAATCAAAGCCAGAAAGTTAAATTATATTTTAACACATGAAGTTCTATCATTCACGCCGACGCTCTGTTAATAACAAGTACGAAAATATTTGCTAACCATAAGAATATAAATAAACCCAAAATATAACACGACTTAAAATTAAGTAATTTCACAAGTAGTAGTAAGGCCAAATTTTATACATTTTCCCTTCTTTTATTTTTACTCTTTAAGACTTCTAACAGGTATAGATTCAATTTTTTAACATACAAATAAACTAAATGGGTGTCAAATGCCCATCGACATTATGAATCAACTACCGCTTAATAGTTTTGATTCTTGCAATATTTAAATAGATAAATTAAATGGGTTTTGGGTTGTCAAATGTCCATCAATGTTTCTTCAAATATTGTTGAAAAGAGCTGAACTGTAAATAAAATATGGGTGGGTGGAAATTTTAGCGAGCTCTTCGAGTGTAATTGCCACTGTATTTCGGGCAATTTGCACGATTGCCCTTCCAAGGCGCTGGTCTTTAATTTTTGCCCCTCAAATTGGTGGTCTTTAATATTTGCCCTTCGCTTAAAAAGATGGCCGAAAATACCTCGAGGTTCTGGGTTTGAAACCCCGCTTAATTAAAAAAATAAAAAATCGCAAGGCATAAGTTCATATGAAACTATGCTTATTCCCTATGTAGTTATATAGAAACTATGCCGGACACGGCAAAGATTTTTATGAAACTACATAGAACCTGCCTATAGACATAATTGCGAAATTAAGGCAGAACTTCATTTCCACGAACCTTTGCCGGACAAGGCATTAGTTCTATGTAACTTTGCCCGAATAGGCATAGGTTCATAGAAACCTATGCCTTGTGAAATTATTATTATTTTCGACTCTGTTGGGGATCAAACCCAGAATCTCTGGTGCGAAAAGGGTACTTTAGCCCACAAATTTTCATTAAATGAGAAGTAGGGGCAAAAATTAAAGACCAGCGAATTGAGGGGCAAAAATTAAAGACCAGTCTGTATGAAGGACCATCCAAGCAATTTTTTGTTGTATGTCAAAGCCCATCTCTCTATTTCTTAGTATTCAGAGTTTTCAAATGACGTCGCGCAATTTGCACGATTTCCTTTATTTGGGGGTGGTCTTTAATTTTTGCTCCTCAAATTGCTGGTCTTTGATTTTGGCCCTTCGCATAAAAATCCTGGATTCTGGGTTCAAACCCCACCTCGGTCAAAAATTTAAAAATAAATAAAAATCGCAAGGCAGAGTTTGAGATTCGCAAGGCAGAGTTTGAGATTCGCAAGACAGAGTTTGCCTGCAAAACTCTACCTTCAGGCAGAGTTTGACTGCAAGCTCTACCTTATGATTACAAACTCTACTTAAGGCAGATTTTTGCCTTAAGACATAGGGCAAACTCCACCTCAAGGTAGAGTTTTGCCTTCAGGTATAAGGAAAAACTCTACCTTAAAGTAGAGGTTTGCATTAAGGCAATTTTTTTTCACTCAGCTGAAATTTTGCAAAACTCTGCCTTAAAGCCTAACTTTTGCCCGAATAGGCCTAATTTTGCTACGAAACTTTGCCTTGCGATTTTTTTTTACTAAGCCGGAGTTCGAACCTCGAGGTATTAGGCGAAGGGCAAAAATTAAAGACCAAAGAATTTGAGGGGCAAAAATTAAAGACCAGCAATTTGAGGGGCAAAAATTAAAGACCAATGCCTTTGAAGGTCAATCCGCGCAAAAAAATGAATTAGGTCTACGCCTACGAAGGATATGAATCATAATATTTGGTATATTCCTTATACATCTTAAAACATTTCCATGTTGTTGGCAGATCCTCGAGGTCTTAACCACTAGCGATTTACTAGCTTCGATGGAACTAGATTAAGGAAGAGTCCAAATTTGTTCACTTATTTTTCGAAATTGTTCAAGTTTGTCATCTATTACATTTTTAATTTATTTATACATTTGTTATTAGCAAATCGCATCGTACCTATCCTTATCATTAACGTAGTTTTTTTGATAACTAACAGATTGTATTAATCACCAGTGCAAAAACTATACAACTCTATAGTCTAGCCAAACACAGCTAGCTATCCAATGAGATTAGTCGCAATAAAACTACAACCTAATAACATAAAGAGAAAGAGCTAAAAAGAAAAGATTCAAAGCTAGTAGTTCTGAATGAGATTGCTAATGCCAGGGGCAGCTCAAACATTGCAAGTGTAGGCTATCTCTCGAGCAATACTATCAAGTACTCAACTTTGCTTTTCAAAAATTCTCTGGTGTCTTTCAATTTAGATAGAGTGTACACTTCAACACATATCATTCTGAAGATTCTGGCTAGTTGAGACTTTCTTCTCCACAATTAATTATCTATCCAAGATGATGCCTCTACGACTGTGTAGTTATAGGTTGTCTGTATCCAAAGCAACATTTTGTTCCATAGTTGTTGGGCATAGGAGCACTTAACAAACAAATGTTCCCTATCTTCATCACAACACTTGCACATAACACAAATTGGTTCTACACTCAAGCCCCATTGTATGATCCTATTAGCAGTCAGCAGTCTTCCGTGTAAGCACAATCACATTGTGCAACATATTTTGGTCGAGTGGCATGTTGAAACATCATAAATTTTCAGTTGATTCTTTCAGGATTACCCAATAATTGCAAGAATTTAGTTCGAATCAAGCTTTTGCCAAGTTGAGAAGAAGTATGCACTTGCTCCAGGATTCTCCAAGAACCAATAATTTGTCTAACCATCCAATATGTCTGGCCAAGCACTGTTAAATTGGTCAAATCCTACTCTTTGACATAGTAGGCATGGATCCACTTTATCCATAACTTATCTTGTTTACTGGTCAGGGCCGACACATTTTTGCTATAGCAGCTTGATTCCAAAGTTGAAGATTTGTGAGGTTAAGGTCACTAGATGCTTTAGGACAACAAACTCTATCTCATGCCATCAGAGCTTTTTGGTGATTGTATTGATACCGGACCACACGTAGCTCCTGCAGTAGGCCTCAATAGCCTTGATCACCTTGACAGGCAATACAAACAGTTGAGTTCAGTATGCTTGAACGCCAAACAGAACACCTTAAACCAGTTGCACTCTTCCTGCATAAGACAATTTTGTAGTAGTCCATTAAGACATTCAATTAGTGATCTTCTCAATCAATGGTTGCCACTGAAGTAGGGTTAGCTTTTCAGTAGAAAGAGGAATGCCTAAATACTTGAAAGGCAACTCTCCATGTGTATACCCCAAATGTCGAAGAACTATGTCTCTATCAACTTGTGCAACTCCCCTAAAATACATTGATCTCTTGCTCAGGTTTTCTTTTAGCCCTGAGGCCTAGGAGAATATTGAGAATGACTTGTGCAAAGCAGATACTGAAGAAGGATCCCCCTTTGAAAAAAGAAGCAGATCATCAATAAAGTCGAGGTTTGTGATCCCCAGCTTTGAGCATCTAGGAGGAAACTTAAAGGATTTATCTACTTTTAAGTTGTTGAAACTTCTGCTTAGATACTCCATGACTATAGGAAATAGAAATGGATAAATGAGATCTCCATGACTAAGTCCTTTAGCAGCATTGAAAAGTTCAGTAGGGGCACCATTAACTAATATAGTGTAGTTAACAGTAGAAATTTAGTAGGAAAACCTAACTCCTTTAGTATTTGTTCCAAATAAATCCACTCAACGGAATCATATGCTTTTTGTAAGTCAATATCAATCATGCACCTGGCAGAGCTATGCTTCCTAGAGTAAGCTTTAACCAATTCATGGGCCAATATTATATTATCAGATATCCTCCAATTCATGAGCCAACATTATATTATCAGATATCCTCCTTGGTATGAAACCGATTGCGCCTCACAAATAATAGAAGCAATAACTTTCTACTTTCTGGAAGCACGACTTTTTGCAATGATTTTGTAGAGTAAGGTGTAACAATCTATAACCTTTAACTGTCACTGGGCTAGCAACTTTAGGACCAAAGTAATAGTGGTGCAAGTTATGGCTTTGTACATTTTTCCAGTGTTTGAATAAATCTTTGACTACTAAACAAACATCCTCTTTGATCACTCCCCGAGCATTTTTTTAAAAACGAGCTTTATCATCTTTTATGCTCTTAAGTCCATCCCAAATTTCCTGGTCAGTGATATTAGCACACAATGCCACCTACTGATGATGTATTAGGACATGCCCTTGTTTCATGACTCTCATATCCACAACAAGCAAACTAGAGATAGAGCAGCCCATTAAGCTATTATAGAATGCAATAATTTTCAGTTCAACGGATTTATGGTCATGCTGTATATGGCCACTCAAAGACATCAGTTTTCTTTGGGGCCTTTCCTTCATAACAACTGAGAAATATATTTTTTAACAAATTACGACCCTGGAGGGGTCATTTTATAAATAATAAAAATGAAGGTATTTACTATAAAAGCAAAAAGCAATAAAATAAAGAAAATCAAAAAAGGAAAGTAAACTCTCATTTGCCCTAAATTCTCGAATACTCGAGATTTCAGGTAGTATGACCTTGGCGATTTCACTTTGATGCTCCAATCAGGTAAGAATCCTTCATCTTCTTTAGCATTTTTAGACTCCATTTTGTAGCTATAGATGTTGTAACAAGATGATTTCTTTGTACAGATGTTGCGAAATTGAATCGATTGATGCTTGAAACCCCGATGCTTTCATTTTTTGCTCTCTATCAGTGACTCTAGGATGAATCTAGTGAAAACTCTACTTGTTTCGCTCTTTGCCATGTTTGTTAATGTGTTTTCCAGCTGAAATTTGTTGCATGTGTTATCTTCTTGCTTACATTACCTCCGCTTGAGTTGTCAGTTCTTGTATCTTTATTTGTCTGTGTGCTTCTATACTTGATCCCTGATTTAAGTTCCGTTTGGTATGATTGAACTCCTTTCTCCGATTTCTTGCTTTATTTCCTCATATATGTTATTCTTCCATGTCCTGTGTGCTTGCATATCCTATAATTTCTTCACTCGAATTCTCATGTCTGGAATTTGTGCTCTGTCACTATGAAGAATCTTTCTTTACTAACGTTCCATGTCTGTGAAGCTAGAAAACCTTAGCTGCTCCTTTGTTTAGGGCATGATTTGCTAGTGAGTTTGCCAGTTTATTGCCCTCTCTGAGCATGTGTCTGTATTGTACCTGAGTAAGACTGCTTAGATCCCTGATTTCATCAATCAAATTAGCAATGCTCCATAGGTGCTTCTATCCTTCAACAAGTATTTACTGTATCAGCTTTGAATCTATCTGAATAATGATTTGATTCATCTTTCTGGTATGGCAATACTTCGTAGCTTCTAACACCACTATTACCTCTGCTTTTATATTTGTTGAAAACCCAATCTCCTTAACCTGTGCATATACCAACCCCTTTTGTATTCCTCAAACAAAAACCAGATGCCCTTCTTCCTGGATTTCCTCTTGAAGCTCCTGTTATGTTTCAAATTAACCACCACGTTGGTGGTAGCTTCCACAATACCTTTGTAACTTTTAGTTGTGGTTTGCACCTCTCCAGTACTTGAATCATATCATTTCACTTATTTGATAAATGTTTAATAGAGGTATTTCTGAATTGTACCAATCTTTGAATTATGGAGAAAATTTGATAGATTCATTTTCCAATAGATCGTTTTCCCCATGCTTGATTTCATTCCTCCTATTCCAAAGTTCTCAAACAACTATAACATGCACAGATTGAAAGATTGGTTTGAGCCTGTGAGAGATAGGAGCTTGCCACCATTTCACAATGATGTGTTGTAGTTGTAGGCCTTCAATACTTATACCTGCAAAAGAACAAACCAAGTCCTATTAGCAGAAAATGATGCGGCAAATAGGTGATGGATCATCTCCTCCATAGGATTTGAACAACACTAGCATCTAGATGCCAAATTGCATCTCATCCTCTGTAGCACATCATCCAGAGGTAACTTAAACATCTAACATCTCCATAGGAAGAAAGAAATTTTGAAAAGAAGCCCTTTAATCCACTTGTACTGATAGATTTTTTTCCTTTGTCCCCTCAACCTCAAATATTCCAGGGCTGACTTTGCTAAAAACTCTCCCTGTATGTCTAACAACCACCATGGTCTATCCTGACATGGTAGTTGTACATTACCTATAATGTGTTGTGCTGCATCATCAGGTACTAGCTTCGCCATATTTCATCTCCCATTCTCAACCACTTTATGCACATTTTGCACCTCTTCATTGTAATATCCATCTGGTAAGCACCTAAGTCAGTTCAATTGTCAAACCAAAATTGGGAATTTTGCATTTTGGTTTGCCACCAAATTTGATGTTCAATAAGTTCCCTAGCTTGAATGATCTTTTTCCATATCTGTGATCCATATTTCGATTGCACCACTACTATATTTTATTTCTTGTAGTATTTGTTTCTAAGATAAGCACTCCATAATGATGGTTTAGCCCTAAAGTTCCACCACAATTTACAATATAGAGCTTTTGAAACACATGAAGGGATCTAAAACCCAGTCCCCCTTCTAGCACTAGTATACATAGATGAAGTCAAGTGGCCCAATTTCTACACTTTCCCCCACTGTATTACTCTAGAAAAATTGGGCAAACATCTTGGGCATCTGATTAATAAGATCCATTAGAGGGTTAACTGCTGATAACAAGTGAATTGGCATGCTTTGTAAAACATGCTTAATCAGAACTGCACTTCCTTCAAATGAGAACATCTTGCCTTTCTATGATTGTAGTCTATTCATGGTTTTAACCAAAATAGGATTATAAAAGTCTTTCCTTTTCCTGCTGTAGTACATGAGGGACCCTAAGTATGTGAAAGGGAAATCTTTCCTTCCTATTCCGATAGTTATCTCCACAATATGCTTATGTCCCCTGGAACCTTATGATACATATACACAGAGCTTTTCTCTCAGTTTATCTTCTATTCTGACATCTTTTCATATTTCCTCAAAACTTCCATGATCAATTGTAAAGATAAGAGGTCTGCAGAAGAAAAAATGATCATGTCATCTGCGTAGGCCAGGTGGTTTATCTTAGGACTTCATTTAGGCATCTCAAATCACTTAAATTGTGGTACATGATGAAAGGCATTCAGGTTTCTAGTCAAACTTCAGCTGCTTAGGTAAAAAGAGTGGGAGAAAGGACCTTCATGTTTCACCCCTCTAGATGACTGAAAGAATTATTGTTGTTGCCAATTGATCAGCACAGAATATCAATTGTTGCTTATGATTCTAAAAATCATGTCTATCAACCTTTTTGAAAGACTTATTTTCCTCATCACCTTGATAAAAAAACAGCCAAAAACCCTATCATATGCCTTACCCATGTCCAGTTTTAACACTATATTGGCAGTTTTAGTTCTCAGTCTTATGTCAGAGATAATCTCTTATGTTAGT
Organism: Lycium ferocissimum; assembly: GCF_029784015.1. NCBI lineage: Eukaryota > Viridiplantae > Streptophyta > Magnoliopsida > Solanales > Solanaceae > Lycium > Lycium ferocissimum. Next base: position 43,427,139 of record NC_081346.1, read on the forward strand.
AGCATATTCTCCACTATGCTCCCCCCCCTTTACAAAAATTATGGATTTAGAGATATAATATTGGACAGCTCAGTAACCAGTCTCTCATAAATTAATCTAGAAAATACCTTGTTCACAAAATTACTCAAATTAATTGGTCTCATATTAGAAAAGGTATTAATCAAATTGTTTTTTTGGTAATAAGACCAAATTACTATGAGTAATAAACTATAATAGTTCAGCTCCAGAGAAGAAAGCCTTAACCTTATTTGTAATGTCTTCTGTATAATGTCCCAAAATGTCTGAAAGAAAGACCAGTGAATCCATCTGGGCTCCCTGCACTCTTTCCATTCAGACTGAACATTATCTTCTTTACTTCCTCCATACTTGGCATTTCAGTAATCAAATTGTTCTATTCTGGTGATATCATGCATGGAGCCTGATCCAATATCTCAAAATCATCTGTATCATTTTCTTTAGTAAACTGAACTCTGAATAATCTGATAGCTTCTTTTGAGATTTTATAGCATTCTCCATCCATTCCCCTCCTTGATTCTGAATCCTTTTCAATTGTAATCTCTTCCTCCTTCCTTGTACATAGGTATAGAAGAACTTTGTATTTCTGTCCCGATCTTGGAACCATTGCATACCAGATTTTTTCTTCCAAAACTCCTCCGTATACATATATCTTTGTATATTTGTATGCACTCTCTATAGGTTTTCTCTATTAGCTGGTATACGTTATAGTTTAAATTGCACTTCATGCATCTTTTTTACTTCCACCAATGCCTTAATTTCTTGAAAAATGTTCCCAAAAGTATCTTTACTCCATTAAGTCAAGGCTACTTTCACTTTTTTTTAATTTTTGGTGAAAAAGAATGAAAGGATTTGTCATGAAGTCTGCAATCCAATGAGTTCTGACAGTATCTAGAAGTGAATCATTTTTCACCCAAAAATTCTAGAACTTGAAAGGTTTCTTGATAGGCACGAGTTCTCCAGAGTAACCAGTTATTAAAGGTGCATGATCAGAACCTGTTCTGATTAAATAAGTGACTTCTATGCCAGGATACATATTCTGCAACTGTTGATTTCCCAGACAACTATCTAGCCTCTTAAATATACAGTCTTCTCCACTTTGTCCATTCCATCAAGTGTACTTACTTCCTTTAAAACCCAAGTTCACCCCATAACTCTGAATACATGCTTGGAAATCTTGTACTTCTTTTACTCCCACTGGTAATCCACCATATTTCTCCTCTGATAAATTTATGACATTGAAATCTCCCTCTATCACCCAAGGATGTGTCATTGTGTGGACAGATCCTCCAAAGATTCCCATTTATCCCTTCTCTCAGCTTGTGTGCATTTGGCATACACTATAGTTACAACTATACAATCCAGCGTAACTGGAGACTTCAATTTGATTGTCAACTTTTGTACATGATCTGCTAAGATTGACACTTCAAAACCTTCATCCACAAAAACCCGGAGTTTGCTTGGAACATTCACAATAGCAATTTGAAGCACTAATCTCCTTGTATATTTTTCAATTTTGTCAGCATCCTAGAAAGGTTCCAATAAGCCAATAAAACTAAATTAGTGATTTAGATGCATCTTCAGGAATCTTTGAAATGCTTCCATGGTATTTACTGATCTGATATTTCATATAATTGTATTCATTATAAACGACTTGATTTATTGAGAGCTCTTCTTGTTTGTACCCCACTCCTAGGTGGAACACTGCTATCCCTTTTGGTTCTTCTTTTTGCCCCTCCCTAGTCCTTTTTCAATTTGCCTAGGTGATATTCTCGTTCTTTAGCCACAGCCTGAAAATTCTGCTCAGTGAAGTGAACATCCAAATCTCTAGCCTTTGTATGTACAAATAGCTCCTGTGTTTTTTAAACCACTAGTTCCCCAGTATTATGATTTTTAGGTATAATTGCATATCTTTTCCATCTCCTGCATTCTCCTATTGCATTATATTCTTTTCATCAATTGGCTTATGTTCTATTGGCTTTCTATTCTTCTCTATTCCTTTCTCCGTTGTGCCCCCCTTAACTGAAAACTGTTTATGTTGAGTCTCCTCATGTTTCTCCTTGTCTGCTTCCTGATTCTTCTGTTCTTGTACTTCTATTCCTCATTTATTTCTCTCTACTTGCTTCTCCTCATGTGAGGTATCCTCTATATCTTTTGAAGTTGTTACCATTCTAATTTGAGCGTTATTGTGGTTGCATGTGTTTTTTTTCCTGTTTTTCTGGTGTTTGCATTGCCAGCTGCTTATCTCCTATTTTTTCTATATTAGCATTATCACTTGTACAATCTTCAACTTCTATCACTGATTTGTAGGGAATGGGATTTTTGTTTTCTTCATGATTGCTCTTCTTTTGTTGCTGTGGTGTGCTACAATTCGTATTATTGTAAAAAGTGTCCTTAATCCATTGCTTAGTTTTGATATGTTTTCCCCCTTGTTCTCACCCTTCTGATCTGATACCAAAGGTTATGAAGAAGTTGACTCCATCTAGTCTACCTCTTCCTCATTGCTTAAAATATTTTGAGTCTCTATTTGGCCTTCAATATTCTTTTTGTTCTGTCTTCCACTTCCCAACTATTCTCCCACTCTTATCTTTAACATACTTGTTCCTTCATAACATCATTTTTTTTTTTTGCGATATGCATTCCCCATTACTCTCCCATTATTTGCTTCCTGTTTGAGCATTATCCTTACTCATCTCCATTTTCTTCCTTTTTAATTATATTGCCTTTCGAATTCAGGATGTAAAGCCCTACAATCTATTTCCCCATACCCCTGCAACTTGCAATGTTTACAGTATTTGGGAAGGTAACCATAATTGGTATTAATCCATTTTGATTTCACTATTCATGTATTCTCATCTGCTTCAAAGAATATGAATTTATTGAGTATGAACTGCCAACAAATCCACTTCTATTTTAACTTTTGCACATCTAGGTTTGGTGCTATTTGTTGTGGCTAAATCAACTGTCAAAGGCTTTCCAAGTGCAGACATAGAGAAAACAGTTTCTCTTGCAAAGAAATTAGGGGGTAAATCTAGAAAGCCAATCCAAGCAACATCTATTGAAATTTCTGCCTCTGGTCTAAACCATGGATCCCAAATTATGATCTCATCTAGCAGTACCTCGCATGTACTTTTAAGTAATTTGCTGTGTAAATAACATGCTTACATAGTCCTCAAGTAGGTTTAGCCGTATAAGAATGTGTTTACTTTCAAGTAAACCAATTGTACATGGACCTTTAATGGAACATTTCTCTGGTATAACTTTTCGTAGTTCCTTTATGTCAATTATATCATACAAAAACTTACCCAAGATGGCCTACTGAAGATTCTCATATAAAATTAATTTCTTACTTTTGATTATTTCCATGTGATGTGCGTTTCTCCATCCACATAGACAATGGGTTAGGGCGGTCCAATTTGTGTTATAGGTGCCGGCGTTGGCTTTAAGGCATTAGCATTATTCAGGGTAGGCAAATTCGTAGGTGTTGTATGATGATTGATATTTGTGAGGGCAAGGGTTGTTTGGTTGGTGTGACTGCAGGCGGAACAGTAAGGAGGCTGTCCACCGACCGGATTGACCATGGTGGCCGGTGAAAATAGTAGGTTTAGGTGTGTTTAGGATTTTTCCTTAGAGAGAAGAGAACTTGTTTTCCTTCCTTAGAACTCCTCATCCAACTGAGAAGTATTTAGTATTGTAGTCACCGAGTTTATTCCAACTAGATTTCTGCTGAAAAATTCTCTCTTCCATCATAGATCACTTTTTCAGATTTTGTATTAGAAACTTCTTTTGTGCAACCACAGTATCAGTGCACTGGCTTGAAAATTTTCTTAAACTACTCTCAATTCCATCCTACCTCGGTCAATGTGTTACCTAACATCCTTGAACTCCTCAATGTTAAGGTCTTAAAAGAGTGGCTTAAGTTCTTTGAGTTTAAGCCAAATATTTCTCATACCCTATTCTGTTAAGGGCTGCCCCCAAACATCAGTTATATTGCCAGAAAATCAGTATGCTCAACCCATATAACAAAAAACCTTAAGGGAGTTTTACCACTATGAGGAGCAGTATAAAGGTTTAGTAACATTAGAGAGTAATCAGATATTAAAGGCATATCATACTCAGTTTGGATATGACCTCATTGCGTCATCCAGTCAAAATTTCCAAAAGTTCTATCAATTCTCCTATAGATTCTATCCACTCTAGCTTGTTTATTTGACTATGTATAGAATTCACCCTTCATGCTAGTTCATGCAGATGTAGGTTATGGATACAATCAGAAAATCCTGGGTTTCAGCATAAGTAACAGAATTGCCCATTAGCCTTTCATCTGGGGACAAGTCAACATTGAAGTCTCCCCACACAAGCCAAGGACTGGAGATCCCATAAGCCACCATGTTGAAACCATGCCATAATTCTTTCCTTTTTTCATGTTGTTAAACCCATAAATCACTGTAACATAAGCTGCAAAACCATCTAATGTGCCCCTCACCGGTTAGTGTAATACTTGAGCCTCTTCATCTACCAGTTGCACATTATAGCAGTTTAAGTCCCAAAGGATTTAGACTCTACCATTGATAGCTTGAGAATAATTTTGCAAGATACCTCATCCAAGAACTACATTATTCAAGATTCTAGAAACTTTATATGTCTTTACTCTAATTTCTACTACATAAACAAACTTGAGCTTCTTGCTATATATTACATATAGTGGCTTAGCTCCTTTTGCTTGTATCATTTAGTCACACTCCTTATATTGTAACAAAGTCATGTCATAGATTAACGTAGTTCCAACATGAAATAGGTGATTTCCACATATCCACTTTTAATTTTTTTTTTTTAAAAGGAGTTAAAATTACAACTCAGCTTTTGATAATTGTGTAGCCATAAATTCAAATCTTGAAAATTGGTGAAAAACCAGCTTAAAATGTAAAAACCTGGACCACCCAAGGATAATAAAGTCAAAATATAATTAAACAGACTAGGACGGGCGTGAAAGTGTTCTGGACAAAAAGGTGAAAGCCCAAAATGATTTAAGATCTTAAAGTGTGCCAACTACCTGGGGCGGAGCCAAGTGGTTGGAATGGAGTTCATCAAAACCCCTTCGGCAACAAATTACACTATATATATAAGGTTAAAATTATTTTTATGTATATATATAGTAGATGTTGATCTCCTTGACTTCTTCGTGTGTTTATTTTTTAAATTTTGAACCCTCTTAGTGGAAAATCCCTACTCCGCCACTGTCAACGACGACTAAAGATAATGTTTTGTGTGCCACATGGAGGCTATGAACTAGTACCATATCACATGGACATAATCATAAGTATATGAGGTGTATTGGAAGTTATTTAAGGTCTAAGGAGATTCTAGAACAAAGCCAAGTTGGAACCTACAGTATGGATTAAAATTTCAAATGAGCTCGCACAAGGTCCAACTTCTAACAAGCACACTGTCACGACCCAATTAACAGATCATGATGGCACCTACACTATTCCCCAGGATAGGCGGACCATCCCTAAGTTACTAATCAAGTATAGGAAGGCAAAATGCGGAAAGTAAGTACAATAAAGCTATATAACAGTCTTGATCATATAAATAAGTACGAAAATGATAACTTAGAATTTACAACCCTAAAATCTGGTCTAACTCATACAAGAGCCTCTAGATACAGTGCAAGTCTGAAATACGAGATAGAAATCTGTCAAACAATCTAACCAGACAGAAACATAAGATAAGAGGAGATCTAAGGCTGCGGGACTTTCTTATGGCTCACCCTGTAATCTCGAAATGGACCACCTCGGGATCAATCACAAGGCCTAACGCTGGAACAATGATCGGTATTTGTACCCAAAGAAAAGTGCAACAAGTGTAGTATGAGTATAACCACTAGTACTCGTAGGTATCATAGGCCGACAACGAAGGGAATACAAATACAAGATATAACAATTGAAGTCAAAAACTTAATGCAACAGTTCAACTTAACTTCACCACTATGCCTAATTGAATCACAACTCACACTAAGATAACCAGCACATAACATATAGGGGGAATAAGAGACAAACAGATACATGAGCGCATAAATGCAATGCAATGACCAATATCAAACCTGTTACACACACACTAGTGGTCATTCCATCTAGGCGTGACCCATGGGGAACTCGCGAGGTCCATATACCTGTCACAGTACCGCCCGAGGTCCTTTCCCTTCGGACTATCACCACTCACTATACCGTCGAACTGTGAGACACTCATTGTACCGACCGGCTTTATCGCCGGACTATGAGAACAATATATTTACCTCATTCTGATCCTTATATCATCTTGTATCTTTCCTTTGTCATAATTTATCCATATGTGCATATAAACGAGAAAGGAATGCAACAGCGTAATATTCCATTTCAACTACATTATGAACTTCAAGTATAAATATGCACGATCAAATAGATACACATGCCAACTCATAAATTCAGCGCAATATCCTTTTACAATTATGCGAGATATGGACCAATGAAGTAGACAATCCAGTCAAACAAGTATGAGTCAAATCGCGGCTATCACAAAAAGACACATACCAACCTAAGTGGATTAGTCACCACAACCACGCCCGAAGGCTCAACATGTTTTCCCCGTCATTCTAGCTACCCAACAGTATATACTGTTACCCACCTAAGTGCTCATCATAATCAGTAAGGTGGGACCCCATGACACCTAATACCCTTTTAACATTTATAAATTATATAAGCCTTCCAATCGGAGTCTAAAGAATAAACTGTAACCTACCTCGAGGCCAAATAGGTGTCACGAACCTTCAAGCCAACACCTTCCCTTTCTGAAGTGCTTCTGAACTATTGGAGTCTATCAAACATGAAATCTACGTTAAAATGTGATTTGCCATAAAAGAATTCAAGTTCGAGAAAGTCAACCTAAAACCCCGTTTCAAACCCCGAAGGTCAAAATAGTCAATTTATTGTGGAATTAGGGTCAACATAGTCATATTGATATTCTACAAGGTTATACGAACCCAAAAATACTCATATTGCTATACTTGAGTCTGAACCCCCAAATGGACTCAATATATTCAAACTCGAGGCCCAAGGGAACAACTGGAAATTTAATTTAAATTCATGCTACCCATAGTCTAAATAGTCCATAGCCTAAATTTCACGAGAATCTAACCATAATTTAGCCTTCAATTACACTATTTAGTCAAAAAAACCATTCTGTGGAAACCCTTTATTTTTCTATGTGGATTCATGGATTGGAAGGGAAATTAAAGGATGAAATCACGGATTAAAGTCTAAATGGGAGTTAGAAACTTACCCAATGAAGAATCTTGAATTATGAACTTGAAATCACCCAAAACCGAGCTCTAGAACTCCAAATATTTGAGAGTGAAGTCTTCCATTTGAAATTCGGATTTATCACTGTGTAGTGATTTCCTTCATCGTGATGGCGATGTGCACCCGGCCCAAGAATTTTTAGCCTTTGCGAATGCAAGCATGGTCTGACGAACATGAAGAAGGACATCAATAACTGGACACCAGAAAATTTTGGTGTCCCTCGAACTCAGAATTGATACCCGAAATTCACCCCGTACCTCCCAGGCACAAGAAAAATATGTAGACTGAGTATAAATGACGCTACAAACTTGCTCGCGCACTCAAATTTACCAACAGAGGTCGTCTTGACTCGGTGTTGATCATAGTCAACTCTAAAACTTCCAAAACTTATACTTTCAACCAATGACTCAAATCACACCCGAACGCCTCGGAACCCGAACCAAAAACTCAACTAAGTCATTAACGATGTTCCAGAACTAATGGAATTGATGAAACTTTAAAAATGACAAAATTACCCTCGATGTTGACTTTGGTCAACCCTTTCCATTTCTTCAACTTGTAAATCTCTAAAATCATAAAAACCAGACGCCACCCATTCTCGCAATTCATAAAATACAAAATGAAACTACGGGAAGGTTAATTTGCGGGAAAAATATAAAATACCTAAGACGACCAAATGCTCGTTACATTAGATACTAATTAAACAAACGTTCATCCTCGAACGGAAAGGGAAGGTACCTGAATCGATAAAGAGCTGGGAGTATCTACTCTGAATATCCTCCTCAGTCTCTCATATAGCCTCCTCAACTGGATGCTTCCACTGCACCTTTACTGAAGCTATCTCCTTTTATCTCAACTTCCTAACTTGCCTATCCAAGATAGCCACCGGCTCTTCCTCAAAGGACATATTTTGATCAAATAACACCGAGAAACATTGGATTATATAAGACCGCTCTGAATGGTATTTCTTCAACTTGGAAACATGAGACACAGGGTGAACACTCGCTAAACCTGGTGGCAATACCAACTAATAGGCTACCTTACCAATATGCTGAAGAATCTCAAAAGGATCAATGAACCTCCGACTTAGCTTGCCTTTCTTTCCAAATCTCATCACACCCTTCATGGGCAAAACCTTCATTAGAACCTGATAACCAACCATGAACACCATGTCGCGAACCTTCTGGTCCGCATATTCCTTTCGTCTACTCTGAGCCGCAAGAAGCTTGTCCTTAATCAACTGCACCTTATCCAAGGAATCCCTCAACAAATCAGTACCCCAAGGTCTCACCTTGAATGCATTGAACTAACCAATCGGAGAACGACATCTCTTACCATACAAAGCCTCAAATGGTGCCATATCGATACTCGAGTGATAACTGTTGTTGTAAGTAAACTCCATCAAGAGCAAGAACTGGCCCCAATGACTACCAAAATGAATCACGCAAGCCAACAACATATCCTCTAACACCTGAATAGTACTCTCGGACTGACTATCCATCTGCAGGTGTGCGGTACTAAGTCCAACTGAGTCCCCATCTTCTTTTGCAAAGTCCTCCAGAAATGAGAAGTGAACCGAGTGCCTCGATTGTAATGACAGAAATAGGCACTCCACGCAACCGAGCAATCTCCCTAATGTAGATCCCGCCAACTTCTCCAAATTATAGGTAGTTTGATCCGGAATGAAATATGCGAACTTGGTCAACCTATCCACAACAACCCAAATAGCATCAAACTTGCCCAAAGTCCTTGGTAGCCCTACCATGAAGTCCATAGCTATCCTCTCCCACTTCCACTTAGGAATGTGCATCCTTTAAGTTATACTACCCAGTTTCGGATGTTCATATTTAACCTGCTGCCAATTTAAACACTTAGATACAACTCCACCATATCCCTCTTCATCCCACCCCACCAATAGTGCTGCTTCAAGTCATGGCACATCTTTGTAGCACTAGCATGAATGGAATACCTGGAATTGTGAGCCTTCTCCATAATCAACCTAATCAAACAACCCACACGAGGAACGCAAACATGCTCTTTTATCCTGAAAACCCCTCCGCTATCAAGAAAATCTTCTTTTGCCTCCCCTCTCAACACCCTATCTCGAATCTCGCACAATTTCACATTCTCAATATATTGAGTCTTAATTTGCTCCAAAAGTGACGACCTCGCCTCTACATAAGCCAAAACCCTCCTAGTTCCAAAATATTAAGCCTCACCATATGATTAGCTAAAGAATGAAACTTTATAGCCAATGGATTCTCATCAAGAATCAAACACGCCAAACTACCTATACTCACTACCTTCCGGCTCAACGCATCCGCCATCATATTAGCCTTGACCGGATGATAAAGAATGGTAATGTCGTAGTCTTTGAGAAACTCCATCCATCTACGCTGCCTCGAATTCAGATCTCGCTGATTGAACACATGTTGGAGACTCTAATGATCTGTGAACACCTCACAGTAGACTCCATAGAGGTAATGTCTCCAAATCATCAAAGCAAAGGCTTTTGCCTTCAATTCCAGGTCATGAGTCGGGTAGTTCTTCTCATGCACCTTCAATTGCCTCGAAGCATGCGCTATTACCTTATCCTCTTGCATCAACACATAACCCAACCCAATCAGAGAAATATCATAATAAACAGTAAAGTCCTTTCTTTCCACGGGTAGAGCTAAGATCGAAACCGAAGTCAATAAAGCCTTGAGCTTTTGAAAGCTTTCCTCACACTCATTAGACCTTTGAAAAGCCACATTATTCTGAGTTAAACGAGTCAAATGGGAAGCAATAGATGAGAACCTCTTCACGAATTATTGATAATAACTCGCAAGACCCACAAAACTCCGAACCTTTGTCACCGAGGTAGGCCTAGCCCAATCTCTGACTGCTTCAATCTTTTTGGGATCTACCATAATGCCATCGTTGGACAATACATGCCCCAAGAATGCCACTGAGCTAAGCCAAAACTCGCACTTCGAGAATTTAGCATATAACTTCTTCTCTTTCAACAAACTAAGCACGGTCCTCAAATACTTCTCATGATCCTCCTTATTACGGGAATAAAATAGAATGTCAATGACGAAGACAATGACAAAAGAATCTAAATAGGGCTCGATGACCCCATTCATCAAATCCAAAAATGCTACGAGGGCATTGGTAAGCCTGAAGGACATGACCAAGAACTAATAGTGACCATAGCGGGTCCTGAAAGCTATCTTTGGAACATCCTCCGCTCTAATCTTCAACTGATGATAACTTGATCTCAAGTCGATCTTGGAGAAGACCGACACACCCTGAAGCTGGTCAAACAAGTCGTCTATGTGGGGTAGCGGATACTTGTTCCTGATTGTAACCTTATTTAATTGATGATAGTCAATACACACTCATAGTACCATCCTTCTTTTTCACGAAAAGTACGGGAGCACCCGAAGGGGAAACACTAGGTCAAAGAAGGTGACCCGGCTAGTTGACAATCAATGTAAGAGCTCCACCACGTCTTGGCATCCCCAATCAGCTGAAAAGAAACATAGTCCACCCCGTGCGACTCCACTGTCCCCAACTTATAAAGCCTCTCATGATAACCGACGATGAGCTCATACACATCCTCCTCGGGGGTACCATAGAACCAGGGAGGACTTAGTTTGGTGAAATGTTCAAATATCTTCTGCTCATTTCAAGCCGTAACTAGCCTAGAGACTGGTCTAGGAGAAAAATCAGGTGCTGGAATCTCATCAATGTGGGGAGACATAGTAGCAGCTGCTTGTGCCCCCGTAGTCTGAAACTGCTTGGGAGTCTGGCCTCCAGTAATAGTCTGTGACCCATCCCGTGTAGCCTGAAATAGGTGCTGGCCTGATTTAGGCCCTCAAGTAAACTCAAAATGCAGACCATGGCATCTTGAAGCACTGTTGTAGTAATAATCTCCGGAAGTGCCTGGGCTGGTCCCAACTCCTTCTTAAATGGCTCATCATGATGCTCTACCTTCTGCTCAGGAGATAGGGATCTAGAACGAGCCTGGCTAGCCACTGGTGCTCTACCCCTGGCCGGTGCTGCTCCACGGGCCCTGCCCTACCATGGCCTTTACATCTACCTCTGCCTCGACCACGTGTCATGGTCTCATCCGCAGGTGCCGGTGCTTCATCCCTAGCTGCATTCGCTCATATCCTCACCGTCTGTGAGAGAATAGAGTATTAAGTTAGATACCAATTGGAATAAACTAGCACGAAAGAAATGAAAGAATGGACATTTCCTATATATATACTATAGCCTCTTGAGGATGGGTACAGACATCTAGGTACCAATCCACAAGACTCTACTAAACATTGCTCTTGTATTCGTGAGATCGGTGAACCTAAAGCTTTGATACCAACTTGTCATGACCCAATTTACAGATCATGATGGCACCTATACTATTCCCTCAGTAGGCGGACCATCCCCAAATTATTAATCAAGTATAGGAAGGCAAAATGTGGAAAGTAAGTACAATAAATCTATATAACAGTCTTGAACATATAAATAAGTGTGAAAATGATAACTTAGTCTTTAAAACCCCAAAATCTGGTCTAACTCATACAAGAGCCTCTAAATATAGTGCAAGTCTGAAATACAAGATAGAAAACTGTCAGACAATCTAACCAGATGGAAACATAAGATAAGAGAAGATCCAAAGCTGCGAAACTTTCTTATGGCTCACCCTGTAACCTTGAAATGGACCACCTCGGGATCAATCACAAGGCCTAACGCTGGAACAAGGATCAGTATCTGCACCCAAAGAAAAGTGCAATAAGTGTAGTATGAGTACAACCACTAGTACTCGTAGGTATCATAGGCCGACGACTAAGGGAATACAAATACAGGATATAACGATTAAAGTCAAACACTTAATGCATCAGTTCAACTTAACTTCACCACTATGCCCAATTGAATCACAATTCACACTAAGATAACCAACACATAACATATAAGGGGAATAAGAGACAAACGGATACATGAGTGCATGAATGCAGTTCAATAGACAATATCAACCCTGGAACACACATGCTAGTGGTCATTCCATATAGTCGTAACCCATGAGGGACTCACGAGGTCTATATAGCTGTCACTGTACCACCCGAGGTCCTTTCCCTTCGGATTGTGACCACTCACTGCACCACCCAACTTTACCGTCGAATTGTGAGACACTCACTGTACCGTCGGACTGTGAGAACAATAACCTTACCTTATTCTGATCCTTATATCATCTTGTATCTTTCCTTTATCACAATTTATCCATATGTATATATAAATAGGGAATGAATGTAAAAACGTATATTCCATATCAACAACATTATAAACTTCAAGTATGAATATGCATGATCAACTAGATACACATGCCAACTCATATATCCAGTGCAATATCCTTTTACAATTATACGAGATATGGAACGATGAGGTAAATAATCCAGTCAAATAAGTATAAGTCAAATCACGGCTATCATAGCCTAAATAGTATACACCGGTACCCATCCAAGTGCTCATCATAATCACTAAGGTGGGACCCTCATCATGCCCAATACCCCTTCAATATTTATAAACTATATAAGCCCCCCAATCGGAGTCTAAAGAATAACCGTAAACTACTTCGAGGCCGAATAGGTGTCACGACCCTCAAGCCATTGCCTTCCATTTCTGGAGGGCTTCTGAACGGTCGAAGTCTATCAAACATGAAATCTACGTTAAAATGCGATTCTGTAGTTACCCATATTCCCATAAAAGAATTCAAGAAAGTCAACCTAAAACCCCGTTCCAAACCCCGAAAGTCAAAATAATCAATTTATTGTGAAATCAGGGTCCACATAGTCAAATTAGTAATCTACAAGGTCATACAAACCCAACAATACCCATATTGCTACACTTGAGTCCGAGAATCCCAAATGGACGAAAAATATTCAAACCCGAGCTCCAAGGACAAAACTAGAAATTGAACTTAAAATCATGTTACCCATTGTCTAAATAGTCCATAGCCTAAATTTAATGCGAATCTAACCACAATTTAGCCTTCAATTCCATATTTTGAAAAAAACGCCAATCTATGGAACACCCTTATATTCCTATGTGGATTCATGGATTGGAAAGGAAATCAAAGGATGAAATCACAGATTAAAGTCTAGATGGAAGTTAGAAACTTACCCCAATGAAGAATCTTGAATTTGGAACTTGAAATCACCCAAAATCGAGTTCTAGAACTCACAATATTTGAGTATGAAGTCTGCCCTTTGAAATTCGGAATTAAATCACTCTTAAGTGATTTCCTTCATCACGATCGAGGAGACCCATCACGATCGCGAACAAATGCGACCCGGCCTAAGAAATTTGGCCTTCGCAAATGCGAGGCTTCGCGCCTGTGCCAGCCCAAGCTAACTCCTCTTCATGAACGCGAGGAGGCCCATACGAACATGACCTCGCGAACGCAAAGAAGAACATCAGTAACTGGACACCAGAAGATTCTGGTGTCTCTCAAACTCGGAATGGATACTAGAAACTCACCCGGAACCTCCCTGATACAAAGCAAATATGTAGACTGAGTATAAATGAGGCTACAAAGTTGTTCGCGCGCTCAAATTTCCCAAAAGAGGTCGTCTTGACCCGGTGTTGACTGCAACCAACTCCAAAACATCCAAAACTTGTAATTTCAACCAATGACCCAAATCACAAGCTCAATTAAGTCATAAACAACGTTTTGGACCTGTGTGTGTGTGTGTGAAACTTTGAAATGACAAAACTGTTTGTGTGTGTGTGTGTGTGTGTGTGTGTGTGTGTCCATTTCTTCAACTTAGAAATCTCTAAAATCATAAAACCAACAAAAACTCACCCAATTGCCTCGAGAACTGCGCCTCCCATTCTCACAAGTCATAAACTGCAAAACAAAACTATGAAAAGGGTAATTTGGGGAAAAAGATGTGAAGAGTAAGTGGATAATTACATGTCAAATTAAAGATCTTCGAGTATAAATTCTATTTCTTTAAACTGTTCGTCAATCTGAGCCTTGTACAAAAAATTATATACATTTTACTAATGTGCGGCCTAATGGCCTAGCGCATCACACCCATGCGTTGCCTAGCCCGTCTCATATGGAAAATATTTAGTTTGGAAAAACCCACCATCAATGGTGGCATGTCATTCCCATGGTCGCGCCATGGGAGATTCTACAAATTCCTCAATATTTTGGGCTACAAAGACAGAGAAAAAGGACATAAGTTTTGGTCGAACCTTGAAGGTTTTATTCCCTCTCTTTACATCTCCAACTCCTCCCATATTGTCACGACTCAAGCCAGAGGACCATGACGACACCTGGGCCCTACCTGCCGAGCACCGCTGATCATGCTTTCATATCATAATCGTAAACAATTGTGGACCGCGAGGGTCATCAGATGGCAACCTGCTAGATCATAAGAGACCTATATTGAAAAGGAGCGATCCCAAAAGGATATATGTATATAACCGTGCTGAATAAAACTGTACAGGCCAACAAGGCCATCATGGACACCTGTACAACAAAATATAGGCTGAGAGGGCCATATAATGACTAATTGTACCACAAATGTGTACAAGCCTTTACCGGAGTACATGCCATAATAAGAAAGGGACAGGGCCCCGCCATACCCGTATGTACAACAAAATGTAACGTAGCAAAACACAACAGCAACTCCGGAACAAGTGGAGTGCTCCAATATCAGCTGAACAGCAACCTACTAAGGTGGATCGTCACTCTGTCTACCTGAACCTGCGGGCATGAAACGCAGCGCCCCCAAGGCGAAAGGGAGTCAGAATGAACAAAGTACTGAGTATGCAAGGCATGAAAGTAATATACGAAGATATGAAAGTACATCGGATAAAAGAACTGCAACTTGTATATCTAAATTGCCTCTGAGGGCCAATTATATGCATAAATACTGTATATATGCGTATATAACGCTTGCTCATGCATATATATGTGTATATAATGCCTGTTAAGTCTCTGTGGGCATCTCATCATATCATATCGGCCTCTCTGGGCATAATTATCATCTTATTGGCCTCTGTGGGTATAATCATCATCATATGACCAGCCGATCAGGTGGTAGTGCGTATATAACGTCGTAACATTCCTTATACCCCATATAGATATAATATATGCATACGCGTATATAACTCTTATGAGGTCATAGTATGTATATATATATGTATAATGCAATGCATGAATATGATAAGAGTGCATCCTAAATCTGTCGGAGTGACGTAAGGTCGTTACACCTCTGATCATCATTATGAAATAGCATTTTCATCAACATGTGACTCTATGAAGCACACTAAATCTGAAGAAGGACTTACTAAGAACAATTGTCACGACCCAACCAGAGGGCCATGACGGGTACCCGGTGCTAACCCGCCCGGGCACCTCTTATCGTACATTCACATTTACATCTAGGTGAGCCACGTAGCTATATTGTACTTTCTATCCATCATTCATACTAATGTCATTGGGCAGCAATACATTCATATCGTCATCAACAACTATGCCCATATCAATGTACAAAAGCCAACAAGGCTATCAAAATGATATGCAAAATATAAGCCGACAAGGCTAAAGAAATCTAACCATATACACATGTGTACGAGCCTCTAAGAAGAGTATGTCACATCATATAGGTGGGACAGGACCCCGCCGTGCCCATAAGTATGTACACAAAAGAATAGATACCAAAAGCTGTAGCTCCGAATGAAATGGAGCTCTGCTACGTAGTCCTTGAGTAATAAAGCTATGGATCAAGCCTGTCTCCCTGGCCACCTGTGGGCATGACGCAGCGTCCACAAACAAAAGGATGTCAGTACGAATAATGTACTGAGTATGTAAAGCATAATCAACATCATTATGGAGGTATAAGAGACAACATAAGAAATAGCATAAGATAGGAGGTAGTAGAACCATCGTCATAAACACTTACTTGTCTTCCATAGGGACCTTCCATTTCTAATGCGTGTTTATGTACATACACGTGTACATAGCCATACATCCATATCCATATCCGTATTCGTATCAGTATTTATATATATTCTCATATCCATATTCATATTCGTATTCATATTCGTATTCATAGCATACCCGACCATGAAGGTTCAGTGTTTCACGTACTCGGCCATTGCAAGGCTTGGTGATTATACATACCTGGCCCTACCAAGGCTCAGGGTCATCCGTACCCAACTGCAGTGGTGTGTGCGCAATACATGTCATGCCCGGCCACATAAGCTCGGTGTTACATAATAGTCATACATAGACACATATATATTGGAGCTCATAAGCATCTTTGACATCATTACTATTATCGTTTCACTACATCTATTCTTAGAGGATCACCCATCATATAAGGAATTTAGTAGAATCATAAACATAACGAGAATCATGGGCCTTAGTAGCTTTAAAGATAAAATCATTTGGAGGCCAATATAGACTCATGAAAGGATAGATATATAGCCAAGGGACCATGCCTTATTGAAAGAAGGGTTTTCCTTACATACCTTTTCGTTTAGCTATTCTATCGCTTGAACGTTCTCCTTCAATGCTCACGTTTCTACCTTTATTAGAGTTTACACTAGCATTAGAAAATCGATAGCTTAGCATACTTGACTAAAGCTAGAGAAAATTAGGTAGCATCTCCTTTGCTTATACAACTTCCTCCATATCATATATCAACTCCCAAACATCTATAATAATATTCACAACATCATAAGCAATAGTCTTTATTCACCTACATTATCCATATTTCCCAATTCACTTCAAATCATCCATATCCATGGTCATAGCACACTATTACATTCACTCATATAAAATGTCTATCCCATGTTCTTAATGTCATTTATAACATAATTATAATCACAACATATCAAGAATCATGACTCATTCCAAGCTACTACTCAAAAATGATACTACTCCCACATTCATGACCCATTTTCTATCTCCTTCTACAATCTGAGTCTTTTGACCTCTCTATACTTTAAACAACATGGAATGACCATAAAACTTACCTTAGATGATGTAGGAATGGACTTTGGGTGGAAACACTTCACTTGAGCCAAAACCCTAGTTCCACTTCCACTTGGATTTCTTGTCTTGGATGAACCTTAATGAGTTTCTTACACTTGATTCTCTTGGTTTGATGAAGTTGATCATTAATTTCCTTTGAATTCTTGTGGGAGAGGTGTGGAGAAATATTCGATAGAGTTCTTGAGAGAAGGGGAGTGAAGATGAAATGAAATGAAATGAACTTGGGTCCCCTTTTTAATAACTCACAATCTGTCCCGACTCAGTTCTACGGACCAACATACGGTCCGTATAATTTATATGGACCGTATGTCTGGCCGTAGATTTGGTCCAGAGAGGCTGCAATTCTGGGTAGAATATATGGCCTAACGTACAACCAGTATATTTTATACGGCCAGTATGTTAGGTCGTATAATGCCCAGCTTTTCCGAACTCGTTCTCGTCGACTCGTTTGATCTCCAATCCTTATGGAACCTTCTTAACACTTGTTTAGCACCTCATTAACAATCTAAGGGACGTTATAACTCTTCTCCAAAACATCATTAAGTCATCATTAATTCGGTACTTGTAAATCTCTTCCGATACATAACGTATACCTTGCCTCTCTTGGCAAACTTTCTTCTCTTACCTCGAATGTCTTTGAAATCTCAATTAGGGTCATCAAAGGATATTTCTTACTTATCGAAACATCGTATACTTCGTGCCCTTCGATAGTCTATTCACTGTCCATCAACGGAGAATTTTCGAGGTGTAACAACAATATTATTGGAACATGAATCAACATAGAACATCCCTAGCTGCTACGAATAGAACCCCAAGATACCCATCAAAACAGCCCAATATACGCTTTGTATAGGACACTTACACACTTTCTTCTTCCAAATATACCAAGTATAACATCCTCAATCCAATCTCAACATCAACTACTAGCCATACAATAACATTTTAGCTCAAAAACACATCAACAACATGACTCAAGTTAGATTACAACTCAACACAAACTCAAGTTCATATTTGAACCTTCCCTCCAAACTTAGTATAACCATCATATAAACTCGTAAACATGTAAATAAGATGGAATATTACCTTAAGAACTCAAGAACACTTCAATTCTGAGATCAATTCACCTTGAAGTAT
This sequence comes from Lycium ferocissimum, assembly GCF_029784015.1. Taxonomy (NCBI): domain Eukaryota; kingdom Viridiplantae; phylum Streptophyta; class Magnoliopsida; order Solanales; family Solanaceae; genus Lycium; species Lycium ferocissimum. Next base: position 43,445,682 of record NC_081346.1, read on the forward strand.
CCTCCAAAGATTCTATAAGAAGGAGAAACAAGCTTCAACAACACTTTGGAAACCTTAGGCACTTGATATTCTCTTTTAATCCTTAATTTCACTTAGGAATTGATTAGTTATGTTGGAGAAGTTTCTAGAAGTGTTTGGGGTCAAAGGAAAATGAGATAAAAATGAGGGGATACGAAATTTTTTTTCTTAAAAAAGAGTTCCCACCGTCATAATATATGACAATATATATATATATATATATATATATATATATATATATATATAGTCCGTATTTATGGGCCGTATTTCTCCAACCAAAATTGGCCTCTACTTGTCTAGTTAAGTATGGACCATATCTCAAAGTATGGTTCGTATTTTCAATATACAGTCCGTATTTTAATCCAAAACAGCACTTCGACGAAATGTATTCTCTTCGATTTGTTTATTCTCTAATCCTTCCAACACATGCCAAACATGAACTTAAACCTTTGTATACTAAAGATGATCACGTCTAATCTTATAAAACCTCGACGATAATTATGTCCTCCAAGTCTATAACAACCTACTCACGAAGAACTTAACATGCAAAAGTACGGGGTGTAACACATCTTAAAAGTGAGAATGCTCCCATTATTGTGGTGTTGAAGTCTATCATTTTAATATCACAATTAACACCCCCTACTCATGGAATCCATAGATTTTCAAGAAATCTTCTCAAGAATTCAAGTGAAGGATTTTGCAAGGGTTTCTTCTAAAAGGTAATTACTCACCTCCAAACTACTTGCATAATTAATTAGTGAAAAAAGGAGTAAGATTTAAGTTTTATAACTTATGGAATGGTTATTGGAATCCATTAGTACTTAACCTTTAGTTGATGAATGTCATACAGAATGAACAACAACATACCCAATGTAATCCCACAAGTGGGATCTGAGGAGGGTAGTGTGTACGCGGACTTATCCCTATCTTGGGAGATAGAGAAGTTATTTTCAATAGATCCTCAGCTCAATAAAGCATTTCAAAGTAGTTCGAAAAAAGAAAATAACTGAAGTGAAGAAGTCATGGAAAATAATAAAGAAATAATCAAAATATAGAAAATAATAAATAGTAACAGAAATCTAATAACAAGAAACTACAAGAGTTATATTACGATTATTATTATGGACGGATAAACGAGAAAACAATCAACTATCTACTAATCTTCTACCCTAGTTCATGTCCTCTAAACCTCTTTTCTAACATCATGTACCGGGTAAGTTGAAGCTGCATCATGTTCTATCTGATCACATCTTTGAATACTTCTTCATCATACCTCTATCTCTCATGAAACCATTCATATCCAACCTCTCATACCTCCGCAATAGGGCATCTGTGCATCTCCTCTTCACATGCTCTAACAATCTCCACCTCGTTTCCCACATCTTGTCCTCTATCGAGGTGTCACGAACAAAATCAGAGGACCATGATGGGTGCCAAGGCCTTACTTACCGAGCACCACTAATCATGCTTTCATATCATAATCATAAACAAGGGTGGGCAACGAGGGTCATCAAATGGCAACCTGCTAGATCATAAGAGAACTATACTGAAAAAGGGCGAGCCCAAAGGACATACATATATAACCACGTTGGACAAAACTGTACAAGCCGACAAGGCCACTATGGACTTATACAACAAAGTATAGGCCGAGGGGGCCATACAACATCTACTGTACCACAACTGTCTACAAGCCTCTACTAGAGTGCATGACATGATAAGGTCAGTACAGGGCCCCGCCATACCCATATGTAAATTAAAAATATAACATACCAAAACATGACAGCAACTCCAAGACAAGTGGAGTGCTCCAATATCAGCTGGATGGAAACCTACTGAGGTGGAACGTCAACCTGGTTACCTGTACTTGTGGGCATAAAACACAGCACCTCCAGGCGAAAAGGGCATCAATACGAACAAAGTACTGAGTATATATGGCATGAAAGTAACATAAAAAAGACATGAAAGTACATAGGATAAAAAGAATGCAACCTGTAATGCAACTGCCTATGAGGCCCAATGATATACGTAAGTACTATATATGTATGTGTATATAAATCCTGCTCATACACACACACACACACACACACACACACACACACACACACATATATATATATAAAGTCTGTCAAGCCTCTGTGGGCATTCCGTCGTATTGTATCGGCCTCTGTGGGCATAATCATCATCATATGACCAACTGATCAGGTGGTAGTGCGTTTATAACACTGTAACCTTTCCCACAAACCATATAGATATAATAGAAGTATACGCATATATAACGCATGCGGTTCAAAGTATATATATGTATATATAATGCATGGATATGATAAGAGTACATCTTGAATCTGTCGGAGTGACGTAAGGTCGTTACATCTCCGAACACCATTATGAGGTAGCATCTCCATCAACAAACGGCTCTATGAAGCACACTAAATGCGAGAAGAGCTTGCTAAGAGCAATAGCACAAAGATATGAATCGACATATAACATCTCTAGCTGTTAAGAGTAGAATCATTATGGAGTAGTGTTACGTTTACATTTCATATGGATCATGCCAAAAGAAGGAAAGTCATCCTTAACATACTTCAAGTCTTCAACACAATCTCACAACGAATCCGCCGAACTAGTACTCCAATCCTATAACAAAGGAAGGAATTTACAAGCTTAGATGGTACTAGTATATCACGTATGTCAAATGATAATTCGATTCCAAAATGAAACGGATAATATTTCTCTTACTCTTTAGTCACTACGACACTCCTAACAGCGAACAACACTATAACAACTTCATATACGCCTCTTTAGTTTCACATCATTACACACCCCAAGATACACATCGAAACAGCCCAATATACGCTTGGTATATGACAGTTATAAACTTTCTTCTTCCAAATATACCTAGTATAACAACCTCAACAAGAATTTAGATAAAAAACATATTAACAACATGACTCAAGTTAGATTACATCTCAACATAAACTCAAGTTCATATTTGAACCTTCCCTCCAACTTCTTTCCTCCAAACCTAGTATAACCATCACATAAACTCATCAACATGGAAATAAGATAGAACCTTACGTCAAGAACTCAATAACACTTCAATTCCAAGATTACTTCACCTTGAGAGTATCCTCTAAAGTTTCTATAAAGAGGAGAGACAAGCTTTATCAACACTTTGGAACCTTTAGGCTCTTGATTTTCTCTTTTAATCTTAGATTTCACTTGGGGATTGATTAGCTATGTTGGAGAGGGTTTCTAGAAGTTTAGAGGTTAGGGGAAATGAGGAAAATGAGATAAAATGAGTGGAGTACGAAATATATATATATATATATATATATATATATATATATATATATATATATATATATATATATATACGGTCCGTATTTATGGGCCGTATATATTCAACAAAAAATTTCCCTCTCTGCCCGGAGGAATACGGACCATATCCTAAAATACGGTCAGTATTTTTAATATACGGTTTGTATATTCCATTTTCAAAATCAAAATCCGACGAAACATTTTCTCTTCGATTCGTTTATCCTCTATTCTTTCCAATACATGCGAAAATGAACTTAAACTTTTGTATACTCAAGATGAACACGTCTAACCTAATAAAACCTCAAAGATAATTTTGTTCTCCAAATCTATAACAACCAACTCATAAAGAAACTTAATGTACAAAAGTACAGGGTGTAACATCCCCCCCCCCCAAACACCCCCCCCCCCCAAACATTCTTCCTCGAATGTTAAACCTTTAGAAATTCGGGGCAGTCTCCTCTCAGTAATCATACTACTACGACCTGCTACACTGCCCAACAACATAGTGCAATGCCACAAAGGGGAATAACAATGCACACCTCGTACTTTTTACATCATGTACGTCATGAGAAGCCTAACGTAAACGCAAAGAATTTTTGGTCATATTCTAGTATACAGACCAAGAATTCAGTATATAAAAGGACGAAGTCCCGAAATGACTTCAGATTTAAAAGTGTGACGACAATGGTTGAAAATAATATTTTGGTGTTTGCCAAAAGGGGCTACGGACTACTGTTATATCACATGATCATGATAATGAGGGTATGAAGTATCTTAAAAGTGTGTAATATTTTAGTGAATTGAGATCAAGAAATTAATAATGTGGATAATTGGTTAAAATATTGGTTTTTTTTTTTCGTGGAAGCTAGTAATTAAGTAGTCATTCATGAAAAATCATTCAAGTGGACAAAGCCACATGTAAGAAGCAGCATATGATGAGTAAGGCTTGATATGCTATATGGAATCTTAGGAGTTAAAAGTGGCAAGTACTTATTAGTGGACCCCACCATCCAAAGCATTAAAAAAGGAAATTACACTTGAATGTATATCATTTTCTCATACATAATTATTCCAGCAACTACATATATGTAATGTATTGCAATGTTTTGGCCCCTATTTTTATATACGAAGTATGTTCATTCATATTCAAGAAGGACTAGGTCCTTCGTTGATGCAACAATATTACGAAAAATAACATAAAGATTATACTCACGTCGGTGTCATCTATTTAGTAGCAAACTGGAGATTTCTTGGAGGTGAAGTAATGTGGAAGAAGAGTAGTTCTTGGAATATAAGGTAAGAGTTCTACTCTCCTAGATATATTTACGTTCGTTCAGTTCATAGCTAAATCGTGGGATGAGAAATATGGTATTAATAGCGGGAAATCATATAAGGTGTTGTTATTGTCGTGTGAGCTGTTTATTGTGATTCTTGTGATGAATATAAGGCTAGGAATCATGTAAATATGTTACATATATGCTGGACCCATTATTCTTACTGTTGTGTTAAAATTAGGGAGAAGAAAGGGGAAAAGTGGTGGTTATTGACTGCAAACTGAGCTTACTACTCCTCGTGTTTGGTACTAGTTTCATTAATGCACATATATCATTGTCAGTATGGTATGGGCTGTACGAAATTTTTTTCAAGATAATTATGGTAAATTAAGTATGGCTATTGTTGGTCATGGTGTTTTGAACTTGGGGAAGTAGTAGAAACAAGGGTGTTGTCCGATTCTTGATACGACAAGTTCGTCATTTGATATACATGATATACCAAGTATATCCTTAGCTTAAATAGAGACGTTATCGTTATTATAGGTCGTAATGCTAGACGAGCTGCGAGATTGGATTGTACAGGAAGGCAACAAGGTATGTAAGGTTTTCCTTCCTTCTTCTTTCGGCACGATCTAACAACATGAACTAACGAACGTTTCCATAAGCTAAACACTCCACTCTATTTTCCTTACAAGCTTCATGTTCTTAAAATGTTACTTGAAATGCTATATTGGATTCCTTGGTTCAGATGATTTACATGTTGATGACATAGGTATATAACGTATTCGGAGGTCACCGACCTTACGTCACTCTGAATAAGCTCCAGATGTTATGTCCATGAGTCCTATATATATATATATATATATATATATATATATATATATATATATATATATATATATATTATTGCACACTACCAGCTATAATCGGTTGGGTACGGCACCTATTGTGCGCTATATATAAGTATTGCCACCACTAATCAGTTGGGTACGATAACACCGAGTCCTGTTATGGATGGGTACGTTTCACACCGAGTCCAATTATGGCCGGGTACGTTTCACACCGAGTCCAATTATGGCCAAGTACGTTTCACACCGAGTCCAATTATGGCCGAGTACGTTTCACACCAAGTCTTGTTAAGGCCGGGTACGTCATGATGATGATGTTACTTTTACTTATGTCTATATATGTATATTCATGATTTTAAACTACATCATGCATTGCATATGGTTCTTCTTCTACTAAATTTCCTTGTTTAGTTGTTGTACTCCTATCTTACATACTCAATACATTATTCCGTACTGACGTCCCTAGTTGGGAAGCTGTGTTCGTGCCTGCAGGTCCAGATAGCTTGGTAGGAGGACCTTCATGATAGGAGTTCCAGGTCAGCATTGACAGCCACGCTCCGCTCTTTCCGGAGTTACTATAGAGGTTGGTATAGTAGGGAGTCCATGAGTATGTATATATTTATGTATATTTACATTATGGGTATGGCGGGGCCCTGTCCCAACCAGTATGATGAGTATGAATGTTCTTAGAGGCTTATAGACATGTGTCGGGGGTATGGATGTCATGTGCGGCCTTGTCGGCCTTAGTATGAAGTTGGTATGTTTGTGACGGCCTCGTCGGCCTAGTGTTCACATGTAGCTTCCTATGACAAACTCGCCCGGCTTATATATACATACATACATATATATATATATATATATATATATATATATATATATATATATATATATATATATATATATGTCATGTGCGGCCTTGTCGGCCTTAGTATGAAGTTGGTATGTTTGTGACGGCCTCGTCGGCCTCGTGTTCACATGTAGCTTCCTATGAAAGCCTCGCAAGCTTGCATACATACAACAACAACAACAACATACCCAGTGAAATCCCACAGTGTGGGGTCTGGGGAGGGTAAAATGTACACAGACCTTACCTCTATCTCGGAAGATAGAGAGGCTGTTTCCGGAAGCCAGCTTATATATATATATATATGTTATGATATACATTGGGACTTTTCTGCATGTAGGTGTACGTCTCTGAGTCGTCTATGTACTGCACCTTTACTTGGCCCCTAAATAGACAAGATAAGTATGTATGTTATATGTCAGCCATGCTCCTACGGGTTGGGGGGTGTGACAAACAATCACTAACAACAATGGCCTCACACGACCAACAAAAGTAACTGACAATATAATGTATACCTGAAGATAATGGTATCATAGCCTGAGCCTATTCTAGGATCGAAAATAAATGAGGATATCTAGACTTTATATCTTCCTCGGCTTCTCAAATCATCTCTTCTACATTTTTATTCCTCAAGAGTACTTTTACAGAAGCTACATCTTTGGTTCGCAACCTACGAATCTGGCGATCTAGAATAGTAACAGGGACTTCCTCATATGATAACTACTCTGCAATCTGGACATCATCTAGAGGTACAACTCTGGAAGGATCTCCGATACACTTGCGGAGCATGGATACATGGAAGACTGGATAAACAGACTCTAAGTCTGAAGGTAGATCTAATGTTACACCTCAGAATTTTTTTGATTTGTTGCCTTGTGGATAGGCTAATGTGAGCTCAGGGTGGTTATGAAATCCTTAGGAGATTAAGGGAAATATTAGATAGCCTAAAGTGCGTACTATAAGATTTTGAAGTCATACAAATAGGTGAAATTTAGTTTGTTGAAGGAAGTGAAATATAAGTCGTGTTCGGAAAGGTTTTCGCTATAATAGAGCTAATATTTATTTGATGATGTCTTGAGAGGATGCTATAGGGCCTATTGTATGGTTAATGAAGTATTATGTAAGTGCCAACAAGGTTCCACGAGGATTGGAAGTCAAACGAATCAACGAGAGGAAGTTTCACATAACTGGGAGTTATACGGCCATTTATACGGTCCGTATAGCTTTATACAGTCCGTATAACTTTATACGGTCCGTATAAGGAGGGTCCTTATAACATGACCTTCACAGAAAGGATCATTTTCTTGGTGGTGTTATACGACCACTTATGCGGTTCGTATAACTTTATACGGTCCATATAAGGGGGGTCCGTATAACTTAACCAATTTCAGAAATCGGACTTTCCCATGGTGGTGTTATACGGTCCACTTATACAGACCGTATAATATTATACGGTCCACTTATACAGACCGTATAATATTATACGGTCCGTATAAGTCCATCGGGCAGATTTTTAACTTTTTGTATAAATAGATGGCCTTGGTTCATTTATTTCATTTTTCATTTTCCACAAGTCTTGAGAGCTCAAAACCCTTCTCCAAGCATATTCCACCCCAATCCAAGAGAAAACAAAGATCAAGAGGCAAGAATCAACGTACCCATGTGTTAGGGGTCTTGCTAGGGTTAGTAGACTACAAGGAATTCTTAAGTATTGAAGCTAGGGTTTTCACCTAAGTTGATAGCTGCTCCAAAGCTCATTCCCATGAGATAAAAGGTTAGTTTTCATGCTTATTTCATGTTTATCATGAATGCTTGGTTGTTGAAGAACTTGGGAGAAGAAGAAAGTAGAAAATGAGGGTTAAGTGTAACTTTTATGATGTTTTTGAGTAGTAAGCTAAATTGAGTCATGATTCTTAGTATAATATAGATATAATCTTGTTAAGGAAGGTAGTAATAGTGATAAGGAAGCATTGTATGAAAATGTGCTAAAATGGGTGTGAGCTTGTTGGTATAAGTTGAACACAAGGATGAATTTTGAAGGCTTAATGGAATGTGATTACTTGATTATGACATTGTGGATGTATTATGGATGTTTGGGAGTTGTTTTGTAATATGGTGGAAGTTGACGAAATAAGGGAAATGCCGCCCAATTTTTGTTAGATCATGAATTATTCTAGTTTGAATTTAAGAGTATCATTAAGGCTTAACCATGGTATGAATCCTTCTAATGTAGATTGTTCAAGATTCGACGGTGAACGTTAAGTAGTTAAGACGACAAAAAGGTATGTAAGGCTAACCCTTCTTTCATTAAGGCATGGTTCCTTTGTTATATATATATATATCCTTTCATGAGTTCCATAATGTCTTCTAAATGACTCTATATCTAAGATTACCGAAGTTCATGATTCTCGATACTTTCACGATTCTAGTACCTCCTTTATATGATAGTTGATCCTCTAAGGATAGATGTAACGAAAACGATGATGGCAATGATGTTGATGATACTTATGGACTTTTATGTATACGTGTCTAAGTATGTATGACAATTATGTAACACCGAGCTTATATGGCTGGGTATGATACCCATCGCACGCGCACCTCTGCAGTTGGGTACGGATAACACTGAGCCTTGGTAGGGCCAGGTATGTATAATCACCGAGCCTTGTCATGGCCGGGTATGTGAATCACCGAACCTTTGTAGTCGGGTACGGTATAAATATGAATACGAATATGTATATGTATGTATATATGCATGAGTAAGCATTGGAAATCGAAGGTCCCTATAAAAGGCAAGTAATTAATATGATGATGGCCAATAGAGGTTCAAATGGCTCTATCACCTCCTGATTCTCCCATCTTATGCTATATCTTATGCTACTTCTTACGTTATTTCTTATGCTCCTAATATGATGTTGATTATGCTTTACATATTACTTCGTACTGACGTCCTTTCTTTTTGGACGCTGCGCCACGCCCGCAGGTGGACAGGGAGACAGGCTTGGTCCATAGATTTCTTATTCAGGGACTGCATAGAGGAGCTCCATTTCATCTGGAGCTACAGCTTTTGGGTATTATTCTTTTGTGTACATACATCTAGGCATAGCGGGGTCCTGTCCCGCCTATATGATGATACATATCCTTCGTAGAGGCTCGTAGACAGTTGTGTATGGTTAGACGTCTTGCAGCCTTGTCGGCTCATATTTTGTATATCATTTTGATAGCCTCGTTGGCTTGTGTATATGGATATGGGCATTGTAGTCGATGATGATATAAATGTGTTACTGCCCAACGAGATTAATATTATGGATGTATAGAAATTATGAATAAACTATGTGGCTCACCTAGATATGAATGTGAATGTACGATAAGAGGTGCCCGGGTGGGTTAGCACCGGGCCCCCGTCATTGCCCTCTGGTCGGGTCGTGACATCTAACTCATAGGCTACTCGGCCTACTCTACGCATAATCCTGTTAGGCCCGATATATCTAAGGCTAAGCTTTCCCTTCTTACCGAATCTCATAACACCTTTCATAGGCGACACCTTCAGAAACACCCAGTCATCTACTTGGAACTCCAAAATTCATCATCTATTAACTGCATAAGACTTCTGGCGACTCTGAGTTGCTAATAACCTCTCCTGAATGAGCTTAACCTTCTCCACTACCTGTTGGACCAAATCAGACCGTATCAACCTTGATTCTCCAACCTCGAACCATCCACTAGGAGATCTGCACTTCAGCCCATATAGGGCCTCATACGGGGCCATCTGGATGCTGGAATGATAGCTATTATTATACGCGAACTCAATAAGCAACAAATGATCATCCCAGCTACCTCCGAAGTCTATCACACATGCTAGTAATATATCCTCAAGCGTCTGAATAGTGCGCTCAGCCTGACTGTCTGTCTGGGATGAAATGTTGTACTAAGATATACTTTGAGTCCCCAATCCTTTCTGGAAAGATTTCCAAAAGTTAGCTGTAAACTGTGCACCTCTGTCTGAAATAATAGATGCTGGAACACCATAAAGTCACACTATCTCCTTAATATACAACCTCGCGTAATCCTCAACAGAATAAGTAGTCCTGACCAGCAGAAAATGTGCTGACTTGGTAAGTCTATCAACAATCACCCATATCGAATCAAATATGCACTTGGAACGAGGTAAGCCTGTAATGAAATTCATATTAATTGGCTCTCATTTCCAAGTTGGAATCTCAATATCCTGCAACAATCCACCAGGCTTCTGATGCTCAACCTTTACCTGCTGGCAATTAGGGCATTGGGCCACGAACTCTACTATATCCTTCTTCATACCATTCTACCGATAAATCTCTCTGATACCATAGTACATGTTACACCTCAAAAATTTTATATCGTTGAGTCGTAAATAGACTAACGCAAGCTCAAGATGAACATGAAGCTCCCACGACTATAAGAGGGTGATTGGCAACCTTAAAGTATATGCGATAAGATTTTTAAGTTATATGATTTGGTGGAACTAGGTTCGTTAAGGGAAGCGAAGTATAAGTTTTTTTTGGGGAAGATTTCACAGTTATTGAGCTAACGGGTATTTAGTGAGACCTTGAGGATGAGTCATAAGGTTCGTTAGATTGTTAAGGAAGTATTGAACAAGTGCCAAGAAGGTTCCATAATGATTCGAGGTCAAACGAAACGATGAGGATAAAACCGAAAAAATTATGGATTATACGGTCATATATACGGACCGTATAATTTATACGGCCCGTATACCTGACCGTAGAACCCTTCCAGTGGGGGGTGATGTTTTGGAGGAAACATACGATCCATTATACGGACCGTATAATATATACGGTCCGTATATCTCGGGTCGGGTCCGAATTTTATTTTCTATATATTAACGACCCTTCTTCTTTTTTTCTCATTTCCACTTCTCCAGCCTTCTTTAAACCTCTAGAACTCTCTCTCTCTCTCTCAAACTAACACATATCTAAGAGGCAAATCAAGGATCAAACATCAAAAGTCGGTGGAATCAAGGGTGTGGATGCTTCCTAGAGTTGATAGAAGTTGAGAATCTCTTTGGTGCTAAAGTTGAGCTTTTCTCAAGAGGAATATTTCCATCCAAAGACCATCCCTACATAACCAAAGGTGAGTTTTATAATTGTTTCATGTTATTGATGGTGTTGAGTAGTTGAAGAATTTGAATTAGGAAAGAAATATGGAATATGAGCTCAAGTATGTAACTAGTGGTATGTTGAGTTGAAAGATAGCTTGACTCATGATTCATAGTGTAATATGAGTATAATCTTGTTGTGAATGCCGCTAATGATGTTGAAAAAGTATTATGTGAATGAGGAACATGATGTTGTATTATAGTTATGGTTATGGGGGATTGTGGAAGCGAATTCGGAAGTCGGATAATGCCTAACTCGAAGGGATTCACATATTCTGACATTATGGGTGTTGTTATGATATTTGGGAGCTATTTTATTATATGGGGAAAAGTTGTTGAAACAAAGGAAATGCTGCCCAATTTTCGTTAGCCCTTAATCGCTTTAGTTTAAGCTTAAGTATACTTCCGATTATCTGATTTTAGTGCGAACCCTTTTGTATGTAGAATTGTGAGCTTGGAAGGAGAGCGCTTAGTTGATATCGTTAAGGAGACGTGAAGGTATGTAAGGCTAGTCCCCTTCCTTCAAAGGCATGACTTTTATACTATAATTTCTTTCCTAAATTCCCATGACCTTCTTACATCCCAAAAGTTGAAAGTTAAAGATCCTTAAAAGCTCCTTATGAGATATGTTTTATGATAGTGATGATGATAATGATGTTTTCATGATGTTGACATTTCTACGTTTATGATTTCGCTAATGTTACTCTTTGTTGTTGTCTCACCTCATGATGTTAGTTCCTTCAAGGTGAGACATAGCGATGATGATGATGTCATAATGTAATCAGAGGTTCACGACCTTACATCACTCCGATAAAGTGTAGCTTTTATTTGGGCTCTCATGCATGCTACTTATATTACATATGCGTATGATATATATATATATATATATATATATATATATATATATATATATATATATATATATATATATATATATATATATATATATATATATATATATATATATGTATGTATATAGGGGACATGGGGAAAGGTGAGGCGTTATATTCGCATAGCCACCTGATCAGTTGGCATATTATGATATTGTCCCGGACGTGGGATACATGGATAAATGGATCGGGCTGCACGTTCTGCAAAGAATATATGATATGATATGATGTGACGTTGTTAATTATATACGCTTGCATGCATGACTCCGCCTTAAGAGGCAAGCAATCACAGGTTATCCCATCACCTTTAATTCTCTTGTTTCATTATTATGTTATAAGGCATGTCTTACATACTCAGTACATTGTTCGTGCTGACGTCCTTTCCTTTTGGACGCTGTGCACATGCCCACAGGTAGACAGGGAGATGCCCAGATTCCTAGGAGCCGGATCAGCTTGCACAGGAGCGCTTCCATATTTCAGAGGTGCAGCTTCTGATATGTTCTTTTGTGTACATACTTGGGTATGGCGGGGTCCTGTCCCGTCTTCATGACTTCAGTGTTAAGTTAGAGGCTCGTAGATACTTATGTGTGGGTAGTAGATGTTATGTGATTCTCATTGTATATTTTGTATATCAATCTTTTGTTGCCCTGGGGGGGCGTATGTATATATACATATGTTTTACAGAATAGCTTATGAGCAGTTCATAGTAAGCATTATCTTAGAGATTATATGTGTACAGGTTGGAACGATAGTATCATGATGAGTGGTGCTCGGTAGATAGCACTGATACCACTTTTGTCACGACCCAACTAGAGGGCCATGACGGGTACTCGGAGCTATCTACCGAGCACCACTCATCATGCTACTATCGTTCCAACCTGTACATATATAATCTCCAAGATGATGCTTACTATGAACTGCTCATAAGCTATTCTGTAAAACATATGTATTTATACATACGCACCCCCACGGCAACAAAAGATTGATATACAAAATATACAATGAGGGTCACATAACATCTACTACCCACACATAAGTATCTACGAGCCTCTAACTGAACACTGAAGTCATGAAGACGGGACAGGACCCCGCCATACCCAAGTATGTACACAAAAGAATATATCACAGAGCGGTTCCGTCCTAGGGTGTGTCTACGAGCCGTGTCCAGTAGAGTCTTGTTTATGGGTGTGAAGCGCGCCACACTTATAAACAAGAGGCTGTGGCGCATTTAGGAATAATGACCATCCTTCTTTTTCATAGATCGTGCGATAGAGACATAATGTAAGATTTTCTCATATCCTAATTGTGCGTTATGATTTCAGCGATGCCGCCAAAGAAGAAGCAAATCAGCACAATATTAAATGCTGCTGGAGCAGGTACCAGTCGAGAACCCCCAGCTGAGTTGGTACATAGCGAGGCTCAGAGTGCTAACCCCTCGCATGCCACTCCCACTCCTATTCCTCCAGCAGCAGAGGAGCATGAAAGGGCCCCAGTCCCTTCCCCTATTTCTCTGAATCAGGACTTACGAGATGCAGTCCAGTTGCTGACTCAGTTAGTTGCCGCTTAGGCTCAGCGGCAGGGTGCGGGTCTCGATGATAGGGCGACTTGTGCCTGAGCTCGTGATTTTACTAGCTTGAACCCTTCGAAATTTTTCGGATCAAAACCAGTTGAAGACCTGCAGGGTTTTATTGATGAGGTGCTGAGAACGCTGAGAATAATTCATGCTTCTGATACCGAGTCCGTGGAGTTGGCTTCTTATAGACTCTGGGATGTAGCTGTTCTATGGTATAACAACTGAATTTCTTCAAGAGGGGAAAAAACACCTCCCCTAAGATGGCAAGAGTTTTTGGATGCCTTTATTCATCATTATTTGCCACTCGAGGTCCGTCGGGCTCGCGCTGATAAATTTTTGAATCTCAAGCAAGGGAGTATGAGTGCTCGGGAATATAGTCTTCGATTTAATTCATTGGCTAGATATGCTTCGGCCATAATAGCTGACATGGGAGATCGGGTACATCGATTCGTGACTGGCTTAGGGCCACACTTATTTAAAGATTGTTTGACAACTTCACTTCTGGAAGGAATGGACATCTCGCGTATTCAAGCCCATGCCCAGAACCTGGAAGAGCAACAACAACCGCACAGGGGTAAGCGAGATGTTGATAGGGGACATGGCAAGAGGGCCAGATCTACCGGTACTAGCAGTGAATATAGAAGAGGCCAGAGACCACAATATCCCAGACATTCAGGCCAGTCTGCAACTAGTGCACATCCTCGATTCGCGGGTAGGAGATTCGATCGCCCTATTTATTCTGGTAGGGCCAGAGCTCGAGATTTTCAGGCCCCAGTTTGGAGGTGATTCCAGTCAGAAGAGACCACCGGTGCCACGGTGCAGTCAGTGCGGTAAGTTACATTCGGGTCAGTGTCGCCGAGGCTCGGATGCTTGCTATGCCTGCGACCGAGTTGTCCTTATGATGCGCGATTGTCCATTGAGGAGCGGTCGAGATGAGGCCCAGCCCACAGGTTCAGCAGGAGGTTCTTCGTCATCCTAGCACCCTGTAGGGCAGACTTCCCAGGTTTCAGCGGGCCGTGGCAGAGGCACAAGAGGAGCCTCTAGTTCGAGCGGTCCCAGAACCGTATTTATGCATTGGCCGGACGACAAGATCTAGAGACCTCCCCCGTTGTTGTGACAGGTATATTGACAGTATCTTCTTATGATATTTATGCATTGATTGATTCAGGTTCTACCTTGTCATATATTACTCCTTATATCGCTGGTCATATTGGAATAAAACCCGAACCAATCAAACCTTTTGAAGTGTCTACTCTGGTTGGTGATCCAGTAATAGCTAGACAAGTGTATAAAAAGAGTGTGATTGTAGTATGTGGTCGACACACCATAGCTGATTTAATTGAATTAGAAATGCTGGATTTCGACGTTATTATGGGAATGGATTGGTTGGCTTCCTGTTATGCCAGCGTAGATTGTAGAGCCAAAGTGGTTCGATTCCAATTTCCGGGAGAACGAGTTCTAGAGTGGAAAGGTAATACTGCATCTCCAAGAGGCAGATTTATTTCCTATCTCAAAGCAAGGAAGATGATTGCCAAAGGCTATATCTATCATCTAGTTCGGGTTCATGGAAATGCTGCCTAATTTTCGTTATCCCTTAATCGCTTTAGTTTAAGCTTAAGTATACTTCCGATTATTTGATTTTAGTGCGAACCCTTTTGTATGTAGAATTGTGAGCTTAGAAGGAGAGCGCTTAGTTGATATCGTTAAGGAGACGTGAAGTTATGTAAGGCTAGTCCCCTTCCTTCAAAGGAATGACTTTTACACTATAATTTCTTTCCTAGATTCCCATGACCTTCTTACATCCCAAAAGATGAAAGTTAAAGATCCTTAAAAGCTCCTTATAAGATATGTTTTATGATAGTGATGATGATAATGATGTTTTCATGATGTTGACATTTCTACGTTTATGATTTCACTAATGTTACTCTTTGTTATTGTCTCACCTCATCATGTTAGTTCCTTCAAGGTGAGACATAGCGATGATGATGAAGTCATAATTTAATCGGAGGTTCACAACCTTACGTCACTCTGATAAAGTGTAGCTTTTATTTGGGCTCTCATGCATGCTACTTTTATTATTATTATTATTATTATTATTATTATTATTATTATTATTATTATTATTATTATTATTATTATTATTATTATTATTATTATTATTATTATTATTATTATGTATCACGCATGCAAGCGTATATAATTAACAACGTCATATCATATCATATCATATATTGTTGCGGAACGTGCGGCCCGTCCATTTATCCATGTATCACAACGTCGGGACGATATCATAATATATGCGATCGGTGGCTATGCGTATATATATATATATATATATATATATATATATATATATATATATATATATATATATATATATATATAAAGGTGAGGCGTTATATATATATATATATATATATATATGTGTATATATATATATATATATATATATATATATATATATATATATATATGGGACATGGGGAAAGGTGAGCGTTATATATGTATATGTATATATATATATATATATATATATATATATAGAGAAAGGTGAGGCGTTATATACACGCATACACGATCGGTTGGCATTTTATGATATCGTCCGGACGCGGGATACATGGATAAATGGATCGGGCTGCACGTTCCGCAGTAATATATGAAATGATATGATATGACGTTGTTAATTATATACGCTTACATGCGTGACTCCGCCTTAAGAGGCAAGCAGTCACAGGTTATCCCATCACCTTTAATTCTCTTGTTTCTTTATT
Organism: Lycium ferocissimum; assembly: GCF_029784015.1. Lineage (NCBI taxonomy): Eukaryota > Viridiplantae > Streptophyta > Magnoliopsida > Solanales > Solanaceae > Lycium > Lycium ferocissimum. The sequence continues at coordinate 43,462,370 of NC_081346.1, forward strand.
ATGTTATAATGCCTGCCTTACATACTCAGTACATTGTTCGTACTGACGTCCTTTCCTTTTGGATGCTGTGCACATGCCCACAGGGAGACGACCCAGATTCCTAGGAGCCGGATCAGCTTGCACAGGAGCGCTTCCATATTTCGGAGGTACAGCTTCTGATACATTCTTTTTTGTACATACTTAGGTATAGCGGGGTCCTGTCCTATCTTCATGACTTCAGTGTTCAGTTAGAGGCTCGTAGATACTTATGTGTGGGTAGTAGATGTTATGTGATCCTCATTGTATCTTTTGTATATCAATTTTTTATTGTCGTGGGGGGAGGGGGGGGGGGGGGGGGGAGGGCGTATGTATATATACATATGTTTTACAGAATAGCTTATGAGCAGTTCATAGTAAGCATCATCTTGGAGATTATATGTGTACAGGTTGGGACGATAGTAGCATGATGAGTGGTGCTCGGTAGATAGCTCCGGGTACCCGTCATGGCCCTCTAGTTTGGTCGTGACAGTACATCTTTGTCGACCCTAGATGAATAGAGTAGCGAGAATAATGAGCTTCTACCATAATCTGCTGAGGTAACCCTGCAACATCCTCAACGCACAATCTGCCTCGATACCTCAGAACTCCATCTCCGGATATCTTAAAGGGTGACTTCTTTTTTTGTGGGGCTGTCTCCCTATACTGAATCAAGGAAGTTTCCTCATACTGGTGTTCCTTAACCTTAGCTAATAAGGATGATGTCGCTATCTTCTGAACTGTGACTCCTGCATCGCTTGAGTCCAATAAACGAACTCCTAGGCTGGCTAACTGATGAAGCTCGTGAGCTAACTCCCTTTGCTCTGCTCACAAGTAAGACAAACTACCCATAGATCTGCGGCTAAGGGCATCGACTACTATATTTGCCTTCCCTGGATAGTATAAAATATCAACATCGTAATCCTTCAATAACTCCAACCATTTCCTCTGACGTAAATTCAACTCTTTCTACTTAAAGATATACGGAAGGCTCTTATGATCTATGTAAACATCAATGTGGACACCATATAAATAATGTCTCCAAATCATAAGTGCATGAATCACTGCAGCTAACTCCAAATCATGGGTTGGATAGTTCTTCCCATGCTTTCTCACCTGCCTCAAAGCATACACAATAACCTTACCGTGTTGCATCAACACACAGCCCAATCCGACGCCCGAGGCATCATAATAGATAGCATAAACCTCTGATCCCTCTGGAAGTGCCAAATCTGGTGCTGAAGTCAGTCTATTCTTCAACTCCTAAAAACTCCGCTCACAAGCGTACGTCACGCTCGGGACTTGTTGCCTTACGAATCGACTTCGTCGGTCTTTCTTTGAAAGAGAGGAGAAGCCCTCTACAAATCTCCTGTAATATCCTCTCAACCCCAGAAAACTACGAACCTCCGTCGGTATCGTGGGTTTAGGCCAAGTCTTCACGGCCTCTATCTTCTGATTGTCGACCCTGATGCCTTCATATGATACAATATGTCCGAGAAAAGCTACAGAGTTCAACAAAAATTCACATTTAGAAAACTGCGCATGCAGCTTCTTATCCTGAAGAACCCTGAGCACAACACGCAAATGATCTACATGCTCAGCCTCTGATCGAGAGTAGACTAGAATATTATCGATAAACAAAATAACAAATAGATCTAAGAAGGGTTTAAATACGTTGTCCCTCAAATCCAGAAATACCGTTGGCGCATTAGTCAACCTAAAAGACATCACAAGGAACTCAAAGTGACCATATCTGGTCGTGAATGCTATCTTCGGAATAGCTATCTTCGGAATATCTTTTTCTCTGAACCTTACCTGATGATAATGTTACACCCCATAGTTTTGCATGTTGAGATTCGAGCTACCCTTCAGGAGGTATATGAGATTATATGCACTTATCTTATGATTGTAAGGGTTTAAGTTCATATAATAAGTTGCGGAAGGATTGGAGGCTAAGTGAATCAAGGAAATTAAGTTTGATGGATTTTGGAGAAAATATGAGGCGTAATTTTGGCCCTACTTGAGGAAAGAATATCTCTTAGTATATGAGGAGTTTTGGAGTGAAACAAAAGCCCAAATTAAAGTACAGGAAGTCTAGTTTTCAACGCAATAAACCATGTGTCGATCCGACATCGGAATAGAGAATTATGAGCATTTTAAGATGGACTGACAGTGCAGGGCCTAACCCTGCACGAACATGCCAAAAGGTGGCGCGAACGCACAGATTAGCACTGGGCAATCCCACGCGAATGCGCCCCAGGGCAGCGCGAACGCGTAGAAGGATTTTAGAGTCGGTTTAATCCACTATAAAAGGGTTAAAAACCCCATTTTTATCCATCATAATCTCCTAAAATACTCTAGAAAAGCTCAGCAACATATGAGAGCTTATATAACACAAAAGTGAGGATTTTTGAATAATTTTGAGTGGCGGAGTATTAATCGAGGTCCGGGCAACGTATAGCCGTGATTATAGTTTTGTCTTGTGTTGGAGTTGGCTTGGTTTCAAAGTGAATATTGAAGATTTTTCCTATTCTAGTAAAGGTAAGGTAATCTCTCTTTATTAATATTGATTTAAGGATAATTACGAGAATAAGAGCTATAGTTTGTTGTGTTGATACTGTTGGCTTGTGGATTGAGGTTTGAAGAAAGTTTTGGATGGAATTGTACTTATTTATCATGTAGGATCTTGATGATATTGTTGTTGATGTTGTTGGTATTGTTGGGAGTTGTTTTGGCACTTGGAAGAAATAGACAATATAGGGGAAATGCTGCCCAAATTTTCGTAACCCAAATTAGTCTTCGATAACTAGTACGAATAAGTTGATGGGAAAGTACGATTAAAGATGTGTTTCTCATTATGTAGGTTCGGGTGAAGGGCAGGCATCGAAGTAAAAGATCCTTTAAGTGGTAACTGGTTTAATAAGGTATGTAAGGTGTTCGTTTTTCTCTTTCTTTGGCACAAATCCAACTAGAATATGAACATGAGAGTTCCATAACAAATTTACTTCATTCCTATGCTATGTACTTCAATCTTAATGCATTACTTATTTGATTGACTCTTGAAATATTATCATGTTTATTATCATTAAGTTATTTCCTTGGATTCGATACGAATTTCATAATTCATTCGAAGATTACGACCTTATGTCACTCCGAAAGGCTCGATGTTATTTCATTGGCTCCTCATGCATTTTATATATATATATATATATATGTATGCACTATTTTACTACACCAAGCCGGGCTATAGTCGGCCTGGTACGACACCTATTATGCAATCACCGATCGATTAATATTATACACGAGACCGAAAGGCCGGGTACGTTACACACCGAGTCCCGAAAGGGCCGGGTACGTTACACACCGAGTCCCGAAAGGGCCGGGTACGTTATGATGATGATACTATTTATATATATGTATATGCTTGCATATGATTTTTAAACTCATGCAAAACATATTGTACATTCTCAGATGGCAGGTTGCCTCTATTCTCTTTATATCTCTGTCCTACTTATGTTATTGATTCCAGCCTTACATACTCAGTACTTTTACCCGTACTGACGTCCCATTGCACGGGACGCTGCATTTTGTGCTGCAGGCTCTGACAGAGTTATTATAGAGCAACCGCAGTAGGACTTCCAGGTTCAATGATGACAGCAAGTGCCACTACTCCGGACTTGTTATCTTTGGTACTTTTCTGCTAGTGTTGTATATGTTCATATATACACTCTTAGAGGCTCATAGACACAGTGGGGTATGTAAATATTGTGTATGGTCTTGTTGGCGTTGTTTTGGCCAGTGATACTCTCCTGTTAGCCTTGCCGGCTTTATGATACTCGTGGTGTTGTAGCGACCTTGTCGGTTCGCATATGTACATATGTGTTAGATTATTGGATATTTCTGTGTTAGGCCTTTCTGCGTGCAGGTGTTCTTTGAGTTACGGTATATAATGTTCCAAGTAACTGTTAAGTCAGGTGGTTTCCGGCCAACGGGTCGGAGCCCGTCATACTCCTCGTCGGGGCGTGACAAATTGGTCAGTTCATATAATAAGCTGCGGAAGGATTGGAGGGTAAGTTAATTGATGGATTTTGGAGAAAATATGAGGGGTAATTTTGGCCTTACTTGAGCAAGGAATATCTCTTAGTATATGAGGAGTTTTGGAGTGAAACAAAATCAGATCTTAGCCTTTGAACTGGATTCGAATAGGGTTCTCAAATATCGAGGCCAGTTGTGCGTTCCAAATGTAATCGGGCTTCAATACAGGATCATGTCAGAATTTCATTACTCCCGGTATTCAATTCGTCCTGGATCCACCAAGATGTATCATGACCTCAAGGGCTTTTATTGGTAGAATGGTATGAAGAAAGATATTGCTAACTTTGTAGCTCAATGCCCCACTTGCCAACAGGTAAAGATCGAACATCAAAAACCCAGTGGATTACAAGAAATGGAGATTCCAGCGTAGAAGCGGGAAGTGATTAATATGGATTTTATTGCGGGATTGCCCCGTTCTCACCGCAAATTCAATTTTATTTGGGTGATCGGTGATAGGTTAACCAACTTAGCCAGTTTCTTACCTGTAAGGACCACCTATGCTGCTGAAGACTATGCTAAATTGTATCTTGAGGAGATTGTGCATTTTCACGGCATTCCTGTGTCTATTATTTCTGACAGAAGCGCTCAGTTTACGGTAAAGTTCTGGAAAAATCCTTTAAGGAAAGTCTTGGTACTCGAGTAAACCTTAGTACGGGCTTCCATCCGCAGTCAGACGGGCAAGCTGAGCGGACCATTTAGACTTTGAAAGATATGTTACGAGCCTGTGTACTGGATTTCCAAGGAAGTTGGGATGATCATTTGCCTCTGAAAGAGATTGCTTATAACAATAGCTATCATGCTAGTATCAAAATGGCTCTGTATGAGGCTTTATATGGCAGGAAGTGTAGGTCTCCTGACGGTTGGTTTGAAGTCAGAGAAGCAAATGTATTCGGGCCAAACCTTGTTCATCAGGCCATTGAAAAATGTAAAGCTTATTCAGGAACGATTACGCACAACTCAGAGCCGCCAGAAATCTTATGCGGATGTATGACGACGAGAATTGGAGTTTCAGGTAGGTGATTGGGTATTCTGAAAATATCACCTATGAAGGGCGTGATGCGATTCGGTAAGAAAGGGAAGCTCAATCCCCGAAATATCGGACCTTATAGGATCGTCCGGAAGGTAGGTTAGGTAGCTTATGAACTGGAGTTACCATCAGAACTGCAAGCAGTTCATCCAGTTTTTCATGTATCCATGCTGAGAAAATGTATTGGAGACCCCTCCAGAATCATACCTGTTGATGATATACAGGTTACAGAAAATCTGACATACGAGGAAGAACCAATTGCTATTCTCGACAGACAAGTCCGCAGACTCAGAAACAAAGAGGTGGCTTCAGTAAAGGTTCTATGGAAAAGTAAAGATAGGGAAGAGATGACGTGGGAAGCTGAAGCAGAAATGAAGTCCAAGTATCCCTAATTATTCCCTGCCACAGAGGATACCATTCCAGAAGAATCCTTGCAAGATTCTGCTTTATCCGCAAATCACTTACAAGGTAAATGTCATATTTAACCCCTTGAGAGTCAATGTGATGGCAAATATTATTCTGAGTACTGCATGTTTATGTGTCACTGAGTACGGTATCCTGCCGGACATGTTGATTGGAATTTGTGGTAGGCAGGAAATTGACAACGCTCCGATTGCAAAAGATACTTTACTAATGTTCCGTAAGATTTGAAATGTATGATTATACCTTAAGTATTCTAACATTCGAGGACGAATGTTTCTAAAGGAGGGGAGAATATTACACCCTGTAGTTTTGTATGTTGAGATTCGAGCTACCTTTCAGGAGGTATATGAGATTATATGCACTTATCTTATGATTGTGAGGGTTTAAGTTCATATAATAAGCTGCGGAAGGATTAGAGGGTAAGTGAATCAAGGAAATTAAGTTTGATGGATTTTGAAGAAAATATGAGAGGTAATTTTGGCCTACTTAAGGAAGGAATATCTCTCAGTATATGAGGAGTTTTAGAGTGAAACAAAAGCCCAAATTGAAGTTCGGGAAGTCTAGTTTCTAACGCAACAAACCTGTGTCGATCCGACATCGGAATAGAGAATTATGAGCATTTTAAGACGGACTGCCAGTGCAGGGCCTAACCCTGCGCGAATGCGCCAAAAGGTGGCGCGAACGCATAGAGTAGCACTGGGCAATCCTGCGCGAGCACGCCCAGGGTAGTGCGAACGCGCAGAAGTATTTTAGAGTCGGTTTAATCCACTATAAAAGGGTTAAAAACCCCATTTTTCTCCATCATAATCTCCTAAAATATTCTAGAAAAGCTCAGCAACATATGAGAGCTTATATGTTACACAAAAGTGAGGATTTTGAACAATTTGGAGTGGCGGAGTATTAATCGAGGTCCGAGCAACGTATAGCCATGATTATAGTTTTGTATTGTGTTGGAGTTGGCTTGGTTTCAAAGTGAATATTGAAGATATCCCTATTCTAGTAAAGGTAAGGTACGAATCTCTCTTTATTAATATTGATTTAAGGACAATTACGAGAATAAGAGCTATAGTTTGTTGTGTTGGTATTGTTGGCTTGTGGATTGAGGTTTGAAGAAAGTTTTGGATTGAATTGTACTTATTTATCATGTAAGATCTTGATGATATTGTTGTTGATGTTATTAGTATTGTTGGGAGTTGTTTTGGCACTTGGAGGAAGTAGACAATATAGCGTATATGCTACCCAAATTTTCGTAACCCAAACTAGTCTTCGGTAACTAGTACGAATAAGTTGATGGGAAAGTATGATTAAAGATGTGTTTCTCATTATATAGGTTCGGGTGAAGGGCAGGCATCGAAGTAAAAGATCCTTTAAGTGGTAACTGGGCGAATAAGGTATGTAAGGTGTTCGTTTCTCTCTTTCTTTGGCACAAATCCAACTAGAATATGAACATGAGAGTTCCATAACAAATTCGCTTCATTTCTATGCTATGTATTTCAATCTTAATGCACTACTTATTTGATTGATTCTTGAAATATTATCATGTTTATTATCATTAAGTTATTTCCTTTGATTTGATATGAATTTCATAATTCATTCGAAGGTTACGACCTTATGTCACTCCGAAAGGCCCGATGTTATTTCATTGGCTCCTCATGCATTAGATATATATATATATATATATATATATATATATATATATATATATATATATATATATATATATATATATATATATATATATATATATGCACTATTTTACTACACCGACACCTATTGTGCAACCACTGATCAGTTGGTATTATACACCGAGTCCCGAAAGGGCCGGGTACATTACACACCGAGTCCCGAAAGGGTCGGGTACGTTACACATCGAGTCCCGAAAGGGCCAGGTACGTTACACTGTAACGAGTCCTGAAAGGGCCAGGTACCTTACACACCGAGTCCCGAAAGAGTCGGGTACGTTACACATCGAGTCCCGAAAGGGCCGGGTACGTTACACACCTCGTCTTAAAAGGGCCGGGTACATTACACACCGAGTCCCGAAAGAGCCGGGTACGTTACACACCGAGTCTCGAAAGGGCCGGGTACGTTATGATGATGATATTATTTATATATATGTCTATGCTTGCATATAATTTTTAAGCTCATGCAAAACATGTTGTACATTCTCAGATGGTAGGTTGCCTTTATTCTCATTATATCTCCGTCCTACTTATGTTATTGATTCCAGCCTTACATACTCAGTACTTTTACCCGTACTGACATCCCATTGCACGGGACGCTGCATTTCGTGCTGCAGGCTCTGATAGAGTTATTGGAGAGCAACCGCAATAGGACTTCCAGCTTCAACGGTGACAGCAAGTGCCACTACTCCGAACTTGCTATCTTTAGTACTTTTCTGCTAGTGTAATATATGTTCATGTGTACACTCTTAGAGGCTCATAGACACAGTGGGGTATGTAAATATTGTGTGTGGTCTTGTTGGCCTTGTTTTGGCCGGATACTTTCTTATTAGCCTTGCCGGCTTTATGATACTCGTGGTGTTGTAGCGACCTTGTCGGTTCGCATATGTACATATGTGTTGGATTATCGGATATTTCTATGTTGGGCCTTTTCTGCGTGCAGGTGTTCTTTGAGTTACGGTATATAATGTTCCAAGTAACTGTTAAGTCAGGTGGTTTCAGGCTTACGGGTCGGAGCCCGTCATACTCCTCGTCGGGGCGTGACAGATAACCTGACCTCAAGTCTATCTTTGAAAAGCATCTGGCACCCTGCAACTGGTCAAATAAATCATCAATTCTCGGGAGCGGATACTTGTTCTTTATCGTCACCTTATTTAGCTGTTTATAATTTATACACATCCGCAACGAGCCATCTGTCTTTCTTAAAAATAGAACTGGTGCTCCCCACGGCGACATACTAGGTCTAATAAAGCCCTTTTCGAACAAATCTTTCAATCGTTCTTTCAATTCCTTCAATTCAGCAGAGGCCATCCTATAAGGAGGAATATATATAGGTTGAGTATTTGGTAGCACATCGATAGCAAAATCAATCTTCCGCTCTGGCGAATGCCTGGAAGTTCGTCCAGAAATACATCTGGGAATTCATTAACCACTGGAACAGATTGAAGGGTCGGTGGTTTTGACTCTTCATTCTGCACTCGAACAACGTGATAAATACAACCCTTTGCGATCAACTTCCTCGCCTTGACATAGGAAATAAGCCTACCTCTCGGCGAAGCTGTATTACCTTTCCATTCCAAAATTGACTCTCCTGGGAACTGAAACCGATCCATCTTTGTTCTGCAGTCAACGTTAGCGTAACAAGAAGACAACCAGTCCATACCCATAATAACATCAAACTCTACCATATCTAACTCAATCAAATCTGCTACGGTATGATGATTACGGACTATGACCACACAATTCCTATATACTCGTCTAGCTATCACCGAGTCTCCAATAGGTGTAAACACCTCAAAGGGCCTAATCTTCTCAGGTTCTGTCCTAAACTTACCAGTAATAAAATAAGTGATGTATGATAAAGTCGAGCTTGGATCTATCAATGCATATACGTCATGGGAGAAAACTGATAGAATCCTTGTAACAACATCGAGTGATGACTCAAGATCCTACGGACCAACCAATGCATAGATGCGGTTCTGAGGACCGCTCGAGTTGGACGCTCCACCTCTGCCTCTACTATGGCCAACTGATGTCGAAGAACCCTGCCTAGGAGGGCATACAGATGATGAAGAACGAGCTACGGATCCTTTCGGCTGAACTATACCTCCACCACCTCTCGACAGACAATCTCGCATAATATGGTCTGGATGACCGCAAGTATAACTCATATCTGAACCCAAAGGGCACTTTTTGGCGTGCAACTTACCAAACTGAGTGCATCATGGAAGAGATGGCCTTATCTGACCAGAATTGTTACACCTTGGAAAATTTCGCGTTATCAAGACTGTAGACGGCTTAGTATGAGCTCAGGGGAGAGAAAAATTACACAAGGATTATGGATGAAGATTATGTTATCTGAGCATAAGAACATATATATGACATTTGGAGAGTGTATGGAGTAAATCGGCTAACATGATCACTCGATGATAGCCCTCGAAACCATTAGTTAAGGTGGGGCCCACATGTCGGGATTTTGTAAAGGATATATTATAAGTGATACAAGTAGTACATGGAAATTTGAGCAAGTCCTAAGAAGGACCCATAAGCCAAATATGGACATAAGCCCTCCAAAAGGACGATTTAAGGAAACGTTTTCGGATGAGTTGACTTGGAGGGGCAAAAACGGCATTATAAGTTTGGAATTTGAAAAAACACAAAGAATAAAAGTTGTATATAATTGAAAGAGATTTCCAACCATAGGTCATGGGCCCTCACACGATGTCAGAATCAAGAGTTATGGCCATTTTAAGAGCAAGACCCTAAGCTGCCAAATGGCTCCGCGGGCCCCACGTGAGAAGGTCGGTGAAACCGACCTAGGAGAAACTACAAATACCCCCATCAACCCCCTTTTTTTCAGCATAACAACATTCCAAAGGGTCTAGAAAATTCTCTACACTTCCCCAAGCATTATAGTCCGATAAATCAAGAATTTGACAAGATTACGCCAAACTAGTCCGTGAAAGGTGATTGTTCTTGCTTCTACTTAAGCTTGGTGTTGGAAAAGGTTGATGTGGCTGAGTTTTTTTCAAGTATAAGGTATGTTATTTATCCCATCTTTTATGTTGAGTTTATTTGAAGGTCTAACAAGCCTTAAAAATGAAACTAGTTATGGAGAAAAGGTCATAGAGTGTTGTATTGTAGTTGTTGTGTTTATAGGCTATTTTGAACGTGTTTTGGCCGTGTGGATGGACTGATTTATGCACACAAAAATGGTATATAACATTGTTGGCGTGTTGATGAGATTATACTCCTTGATTGGGATGGAAGAAAGTGCATATTGTTGTTGTATGTTGAAAAACGTCGTGTGGGATGTTTATGGAATATGTTAGTATGAATAATAGTGTTGTTGATGTTGGTATTATTGTTGTTGTTGATTGGTTGCTGAATTGTAATTTTGGGCTAGGCATATAAACAGGGGAGATGCTGCCCGATTTTCGGCGAGAGATAGAGTAGTTTGATTTGAAATTTGGAACAAGTGTGCAATAAAGAGTCTAACGTTAGTGTGAATCCTTTTAAGTGTAGGCTTACGAGCTTGGACGAATAAGCATAGCTAATAAGAGGTGGAACAGGTATGTAAAGCTTACCCTTTCTTTCTTTTGGCATGTCTTAGAGGTAAGTAAGATAAGATATGATACGAGCCTTGGGGTAACTCTATTCTTACGATCCGAGCATGTCTACGATTCTTATTCACTTCTTGATGTTAGAATTCCTAATATAGTCGAGCTATGGTCCTTGTGTCTTTTGAATGATTGGATAGTAAATGTTGCATAAAGAGTTTTTGTTCCTAAAGGATTCTATGTCGAATAAAGTCCGTAACTTTCATAGACGGGCTCGGATCGCTTCGATACGTTCGTAGAGGGTCCTAATGCGAATAAAGTCCGTAACTTTCATAGGCGGGGTCGGATTGGTTTGATACATGTCTACGATCCCTCAAATTTCTCTTTAATGCAGTCCTAATGGTATTTAGAACGAATTTAACATGACTATCGTTCGATACTCGAGCGTTGACTGTCTACCTATCTATTGAGTCTTAAAAGTTGATTTTTATGCATATGGTTTCTCACTACTCTGCTCGTGCGAGCTGTTATTACTTCTTTCACTGAGTCCCGGGCCAGGACACGCATTCGTGCACAATTTCACTGCATTATTCACCGAGTCCCTCACTAGAGGGCCAGGACACGCTATATATATATATATATGTATATGATGATATGATGATATGGGGATGGCGGTCGGGATGGCGGCCGGGATGGCGGCCAGGATGGCATATGATGACTTCATTCACCGAGTCCCTCACTAGAGGGCCGGGACACGTTATATGTACATGTATATAATGATTTTACTTACCGAGTCCCTCACTAGAGGGCCGGGACACGTTATACATGCATATGTACATGATGATTATTTATTTATGTTTCAGAAGCAAGCCTTATGATTTTCTGTACTCCTTATTCAGTATGATCCTGTTTACTGTATTTCATGCTTTACATGCTCAGTACATATTCCGTATTGACCCCCTTTCTTCGGGGGCTGCATTGCATGCCACGCAGGTGTATACAGATGAGTGGAGGATACTAGTAGAAGATGTTTCAGCCGGATTGGCGAGCTCCATTTCCTTCCGGAGTGCTGCCGAGTCAGAGTATCTATGTTATGGTATCTTGAGTCCTGTTAGAGACTTTGCAGACAGAGTCACGTATATAGCATGTCAGTCTCGTAAGCGGCTCTGTAAGCCGATGTGTCATTATGCGTTATGTTACAGACTTCATATGATTATAGATTTTACTTGATTTGAGAAAGACGAAAAGCATGTTGTTCTTTGAAAAGCTTCCATTATGCATTCATTTCATGATTTAAGAGTCCAGTAAGATTATGAGTATCACGAGGATCAGCGGGTTCGCTCGGCCCTAAGTAAGGGTCGGGTGCCCATCATGCCCCATCAAGTAGGGGTGTGACAAGAATCACCCTTGAACTGGGAACCGGAAGCCTTGAAACTCTAGCCTGCCCTAGAATAAGTGGGTCGATCAGACCTTGGTTCTGGAAACTGTAAAGCTACACCAGCCGCTGAATAGGTTGGACGCCTAGGAAACTTTCTTTTAGTGACCACCCGGGAACTCACCAAAGGAACTATAACATCTAGTCCTCTTACTCTGGCCCCTATCACGCTCTCGATCAGCTCGCTACTGCTGCTTCCGCTTCTCTATTCCCTGAGCATATGCCTGAATACGAGAGATATCCATACTCTCTTGAAGTGAGGCCATCATGCAATCATTAATCAAATATGGCCCAAGTCCAATCACAAACCGGTGTACCCGATATTCTATCTCAGCTACAATCGTGGGAGCATACCTGGCTAGTGAGTTAAAGCGAAGACTATACTCTCGAACACTTATATTCCCCTAGCGCAAATTAAAAAAATCTATCAACTAAAGCCCGTCGGGTCTCCGCTGGAAAATAGTGTCGAAGAAAAGCCTCTGTGAACTCTTGCCATACTGCTGGAGGTGCGTTAGTCCCTTTGGACAACTCCAAGTCTCATACCACTAGACGGCAACATCCTGCAAACAATAGGAAGCCAACTCTACTAGCTTAGTGTCAGAAGCATGCATTACCCTCAACGTTCTCTACATCCGATCAATAAAATTCTGTGGGTCCTCATCTGGTTTTGATCATGTACATACTGAAGTCCAAATTGATAAAGTCTCGAACCCTGGCACTAACAAGCCTATCAGCATAACCAGCAACACCTGTACCTTGACGCTGGGCCTGAGCGGCCACCAACTGAGTCAATAATCGAATAGTATCTCGCATCTCCTGGCTGGGTATATCATGGGGAGGAACTGGGGGTGTTGTAGCTGTAGACCCTCTAGGCTTCTCAGGAATGGAAGGGTTCTGAGAAGACTGAGATAGGGACTCACTTTGGGACTCACCCTGGCCTATATCAACCGGTGGCACCCGACTGGAATCCGCATCAGTCATAGCCTTGCCTTTCTGACCAGCTGAAGTTCTCCTCGTCATAGGCATTGCTGAAATCAGAATGCGTTATTAGAAAAGGAATCCTGATGATACGGCTCTAACGCACGATCTAAGATAAGAAAGAAGGATAACCATCCTAAATGCCCTGCAATCTCTTGTTTATAGTGTGGTGCACAACACACCATAAACAAAACTCTGCTAGACACGACTTGTAGACAATCGTAGGACAGAACTGCCCTGATACCAAATTTGTCACGAACCAAATCAGAGGGCTAAGACGGGAACCCGAGCCCTACCTGTCGAGCACCGCTAATCATGCTTTCATATTATAATCATAAACAAGGGTGGACCACGAGAGTCATCAGATGGAAACTTGCTAGATCATAAGAGAACTATACTGAAAAGGAGTGGGCCCAAAGGACATACGTATATAACCATGCTGAAAAAAATTGTACAAGCCGACAAGGCCACCGTGGGCAACTATACAACAAAATATAGGCCGAGGGGGGCATACAATTTCTTCTGTACCATAACTGTCTACAAGCCTCTACTAGAGTGCATGACATAATAAGGTCGGACAGGGCCCCGCCATACCCATATGTACAACAAAAATATAACGTATCAAAATATGACAGCAACTCCGAGACAAGGGAAGTGCTCCAATATCAGCTGGATGGAAACCTACTGAGGCGGATCGTCAACCTACCTACCTGTACCTGCGAGCATGAAACGCAGCATCCCCAGGCGAAAGGGGCGGCAGGATGAACAAAGTACTGAGTATGTAAGGCCTTAAAGTAACATAAATAAGACATGAAAGTACAAAGGATAAAAGGAATGCAACCTGTATATCTGAACTGCCTCTGAGGCCCAATGATATGCATAAGTACTGCATATGTATGTGTGTATAATGCCTGCTCATACATACATACATACATACATATATATATATATATATATATATATGTACATACATACATACATACATACATACATATGTATACATACATACATATATACATACATACATATGTATACATACATACATACACATACATATGTGTACATACATACATATGTATACATACATACATACATATATACATACATACATATGTATACATACATACATATATATATATACATATATACATATATATATATATATATATATATATATATATATATATATATATATATATATATATATATATATACTTCCAAGCCTCTGTGGGCATTCCGTCGTATCGTATTTGCCTCTGGTGGGCATAATCATCATCATAAAACCAACTGATCAGGTGGTAGTGCGTATATAACTCATATAGATATAATATGAGTATACGCGTATATAACGCCTGTGGGTCATAGTATATATATGTATTATATAATACATGGATATGACAAGAGTACATCTTGAATTTGTCGGAGTGACGTAAGGTCATTACATCTCCGAACATCGTTATGAGGTAGCATCTTCATCAACAAATGGCTCTATGAAGTGCACTAAATCTGGAGAGGAGCTTGCTAAGAACAATAGCACAAGGACATGACTCGACATAGAACATCTCTAGCTGCTAAGAGTAGAATCATTATAGAGTAGCGTTACGTTTACGTTTCATATGGATCATGCCAAAAGAAGGAAAGCCAGCCTCAGTATACCTCAAGTCATCAACACAATCTCACAACGAATCAGTCGAACTAGTACTCCAATCCTATAACAAAGAAAGGTATTTACAAGCTTAGATGGTAATGGTATATCACGTATATCAAATGATAATTCGATTCCAAAATGAAACGGACAACATTTATCTTACTCCTTAGTCACTACAGCACACCTAACATCCAACAACACCATAACAACCTCATATAAGTCTCTTTAATTTCACATCATTACTCACCCCAAGATACACATCGAAATAGCCCACTACACGCTTCGTATACGACACTTATAAACTTTCTTCTTCGAAATATACCGAGTACAACAACCTCAACAAGAATTTAGCTCAAAAACATATTAACAACATGACTCAAGTTAGATTACATCTCAACATAAACTCAAGTTCATATTTGAACCTTCCCTCCAACTTCTTTCCTCCAAACCTAGTATAACCATCACATAAACTCATAAACATGGAAATAAGATGGAATCTTACCTCAAAAACTCAAGAACACTTCAATTCAATAATTACTTCACCTTGAAGTATCCTACAAAGCTTCTACAAATAGGAGAGACAAGCTTCATCAACACTTTGGAAACTTTAGGCACTTGATTTTCCCTTTTAATCCTTGATTTCACTTGGGGATTGATTAGTTATGTTGCGAGGGGTTTCTAAAAGGTTAGAGGTCGGGGAAATGAGGAAAATGAGATAAAATGAGTGGGGTATGAAATATATATATATATATATATATATATATATATATATATATATATATAAATAAAAAAAATATGCTACATATATATATATATATATATATATATATATATATATATATATATATATATATATATATATATACACACACACGATCCAAGATATTGGCCGTATATATGCGGTCCGTATTTATGGGTTGTATATATTCAATAAGAAATTTCCCTCTCTGCCCAGAGGAATACAGGTCGTATCCCAAAATATGATCAGTTTTTTTTAATATACGGTCCGTATATTCCATTTCCAAAATCAAACTCTGATGAAACGTATTCTCTTCGATTCATTTATCCTCTAATCCATCCAACACATGCCAAACATGAACTTAAACTTTCGTATACTCAAGATGAATACGTCTAACCTTATAAAACCTCGAAGATAATTCCGTTCGCCAAATCTATAACAACCAACTCACGAAGAAACTTAACGTAAAAAAGTACGAGGTGTAACACAAGGCCACTCCCACCTTGTTCTAGATGTCTTCATTTCTAATTTTATCTCTCCTAGTATGCCCACACATCCATCTCAGTATTCTCATTTTCGCAACTTTCATCTTCTGAATATGAGAGTTCTTGACTGACCAACACTCTTTTCCATACAACATAGTCAGTCTAACCAAAAATCTATAGAACTTGCCTTTATGTTTTGGTGACACCTTCTTATCACACAAGACTCCGGATGCGAGCTTATATTTCATCTATCGTCAATCTCCCCACTACTTTGGGTAATAGACACACGATACTTAAAACTTTCCTCTTTACTTTGGTATAAAGCCTCACTTAAAATGCCATCCTCATGTGTAATGCTACTGAACTTGCACTCCAAGTATTCTATCTTGATCCTTCTCAACCTGAATCTGTTAGACTCCAGGGTTTGTCTCCAAACCTCCAGCGTAGCATTAAATCCAGTGCAAGTCTCGTCAATCAGAACTATATCACCTGCAAATAACATACCCCATGGTACTCACCTTAGATTTGCCGCATCAATTCATCCATCAGCAAGGCAAATAAGAGTGGGCTTAAAGCTGATCCCTGGTACACCCCCATCATAATTGGAAAGTGCTCTGAGTCTCTTTCTATTGTCCCTACCCGGGTCTTGGCTCCATCGTATATGTCTTTAATCACCCTAGTGTACACTACATATATGCCTTGAGCCCCCAAGCACCTCCATATAACCTCCTTCGGGACTTTGTCAGGAATTGTTTATAAGCTAACATTGTTTGTTGAGAGTTAATTATGGTCATGATGGTGTTAAAGGGAGTTTCTAATTACCTAAGGGTGAGGGTAGTACCATTCGTTGATGTGAAGAAAAGTTGTTGGGTGAAGAAACACCATTGATGAAGATTGTTGAGATTAATAGACAGTATGTGTTTGACGAAATGTCTAAGTGACAAAAACAATCGATTTTCTTGCCAGTATTAACCCAAATGGTTTACTATGTTGGGCGTTGTAAAGTTGGTTCAGCGTCGTAGTAACGTTAAGGGACGAAATTGAGGTATGTTGCCTAAATTCTCTCCAATTGAAGCTATTTTCCATCAAATTTCATGTCTTTCGAATGTGCTACATGTCTTTCTAGTTTCTCAAAATGTATAATTGTGGGATACAAGTGGCTATATGCTATCCATTGCATTTCTTTATACAAAATTTCGAACATTAACTTTTGTCTTTCCTTATGAACATGAACATTTTATTGTGTCAAACGTTCTTTACATGATTTCATGACATGTTCTCGGTGATGTTAAGTGATTCTGAATTGTAAACTATAATATGGGCTAATGAGTCAAATGAAATGTTTTAATTAAAAGGGCCAAAGGTGCCCATCATTATGAAAGGATCAAATGTGTAATACTATATGACATATATATTGAGAGTAAAATTGAAAAGTCATCTGGAAAAGAGGGACAAATAACCAAAGCTACACATGCCGATATAGGATTATGGTGTTGACGTTGGTAGCGATGACTAGATAGTTTCTCTTGGTTGAGATTCACTATTGCTAGCAAAAGAGAGTCGAAACAATACAAAGTTGTGGTGAGATGTCTAGCTGATGCGGCAAAGGTGCTCGGTCTTCATGCATGTGCATATGAAGCTATCCCCGCCTATGTCAATGTTTAAGAACTCCCACCAAAAGTTATATCTATATTCAAGATTAAGGTACGATGTTTTACAGAAATGAACTCACCCGAAAGAAAGTTATGTTTACTTAAAAGTTTCAAACAAGATTTAAATGCTGATGTTGAACGGAAACTTACTTTTATTTCATGTTTTATTTCTCGTGATTTAAGTTGTATTGGTTAGAATATTTTCTCTTATATCCTTTTGCAAGTACTACTCCACATGTACTCATGTCCCTTTTTGTCGGGGCGCTGCATCATTTTATGATACAGGTACCAACTTTCAGGTCCGCACAGATCTTCACTGGGTGCTCAACTCCTTTCATTGGATTTTGGTGAGCCCTATTTCAGTACGGGGTATTCTTTTAATGTATTTATACTTTGCCCTTTATTTAGGTATAATCGGGACCTTATCACTAATATTTCCTCTCATTTTATTGTTATTGAAATTCCATAGATACAGTGAATTAAGGGTGTCAAGTGGGCCGGGCCGGGCCATTTAAACGTGGGCCAAAGGGGGCCGGGCCGGGCCGTAAGTTAGGGGACCGGGCTGGGGGCCGGGCTTGGAGAGGGAAAAGGGTGTCCGGCCCAGCCCACCCGAAATGGGGGCTACACCTTGGGCTAACCGGGCCGGGCCGGGTTATAGTTAGTGGGCCGGTTTTTTTTTTTTTTTTTTTTAAGTTCTAATACAAAAATAGACATTTACATTTACTAATAATAATAAAATTAACATTTACATGTAATGATAAAATTGCTAAATTAAAAAAAGTTTAGTCGTCGTCAAATTTAAAAAGCTAGCCGTTGTAAATTTAAAAAACTAGTCGTTGCTAATTTTATTTGAACCCCTAAATTTATGAATAACTTCACTTTGGTCATATTTTCAAACTATAAATACCCACCATTCTTCTTCATTTTCACACAATTCTTCCACAATTCTCTCTTTATCTAAATTCGTTATTCAACTAGTGTACATTACTTCACCTCCACCTTCTCCTCGAGTTCGAAGATCAACTTCAAGTGCGGTGTGGATGCATTTTGAGCGAGTAAATGAGGAACAGGTTAAATGTCAACATTGTGGTGACATATATCTCCACAAGTCCGGAGCGTCGAGTATTAGCCTATTAGGAGGGGTGAGGGGTGGAGGGGGGTACCGGTGTGTTGCGTAGACGCTTGTGAAAAGGCATGAAATTGAACTAAATGATTTATCAAAGGTATATTTGTTGAGATAAGTACTATCACAATCTAATATATACTATATACTGAAAATGTATCAAAGGTATATTTGTTGAGAAAACAAGATTGTCTAGCTTTAAAATACAATTTTAAAGAAAATTAAAGTGCTCCATAAAAAGAGACTCATAATTCATTGGATATAATGTTTTTAAAATATTTATTATTAGTAATAAATGTAGTACTTATCTTTTTTTTTTTTTTTTTTTTTAATTGAAGTGGGCAGGGCCGGGCCGGTGCCCCGGTGGGCCATCAATAGGGCCAACGCTGGTGGGCGGGGGCGGTGGTCCACCTTGTCCGGCCCAGCCCCCTAATAAAGCCCACCTAGCCCAGCCCCTTACACCTTTTAGTGGGTTTGGGCAGGGCCGGTGGTGGGCCGGGTTTATCGAGCCGGGTTCGAGCTGGCCCGGCCCACTTGACACCCTTACAGTGAATAATAATGTCATGATCTTTTTCATTGATGTCTCATCTTGCACGCATGTGTTATTATTTTAAATATATGTAGTATTACAAGTTTATGACAGAAAGACATTTTAAGAAAGGAAGGTGATTTTCGAAACGAAAAATGATATTTTGTTGAAAGATGGTACTCACTCGTGCATGTATCATATTTTATAAGTCATTTATGGTTCGTTCGCTTGGTCAATTTAAGGCACCAGGTGCCGGTTCATCTCACCAAAGTTTGAGGCGTGATAAATTGTTTAGAATTAAATAGAAAACAGTCAAAACTATCCCTAACATATTGTGTGTTACATTTCAGAAAATTTGAGTTGTTGCGTTGTGAATAGACTAATGCGAGCTTAAGGTAAACATGAAGTCCTTATGAAGTTAAGGAGAGTATTTGATAGCTTTAAAGTGCGTACTACAAGATTTTGAAGTCACATGAATTGGTGGAACTAAGTTCGTTGAAGGAAGTGAAATATAAGTTGTGTTTGGGAAGGTTTTCGCAGTAATTGAATTAATATTTAATTAGTAATGTTTTGAGGAAGAGCTATAGGGCTCCTTGGATGGTTAACGAAGTGTTATACAAGTGCCAAGAAGGTTCCACAAGAATTGGAAGTCAAACGAATCAACGAGAGCAAGTTCGGAAAAATGGGTTGTACAACCACTTATACGGTCCGTATAACCATTCCAGAGAAGGGGTAATCCCTGGTGGGATTATATGACCACTTATACGGACCGTATAAGTTATACGGACCGTATAAGTGGTCGTATAATCGGGTCGTATAAGTTATACGGACCGTATAACTTATATATCTTTTTATATATAGATGACCCATGTTCATTTAATTCATTTCCCATATTTTCCCCAAGTCTTGAAGGCTCTAGAACATTCCCCCTACCATATTAACACAAACCCAAGAGAAATCAAGGATTAAATAGCAAGAATCAAGAGAATCAAGTGTGGAGAAACTCTCTAGGGTTTGTAGAGTTCAAGATTTCCTTTGGTGTTGAAGTTGGAGTTTCATTCAAGTGAGATTCATTAATCCAAAGTTCATCCTTGTACAATAAAAGGTGATTTTTACATCTATTTCATGTTATTAAGAGTATTTGGTTATTGAATAACTTGGGTGAGGGAAGAAAGTAGGAGATAAAGCTCAAATATGAATTTAATGATATTTTGAGTAGTAAAGTAACTTGAGTCATGATTCTTAGTATGCCATGAGTATAATCTTATTGTGGGTGGTACTAATGATGTGGAGGAAGTATTGTATGCAAGTGAATATGGTGTTGTGTTGTAGCTATGGTTATGAATGACCTTAAAAAAGGAGTTTTGAGGATTGGGCAATGTTTAACTTGAAAGAAGCCTCTTGATTATGATATTATGGATGTTGCTATTGATGTTTGGGAGTATTTTATTATATGGGGAAATTGATGAAACAAAGGAAATGCTGCCCAAATTCCGCTAGCTCTTAGTTACTTTAGTTTAAGCTTAATCATGCTTTTAATGACCTAAACTTAGTACGAATTCTCTTGAATGTAGAGTCGCGAGCTTGAGAGGAGAACGTTTAGTCGTTAAGGAGACATAAAGGTATGTTAAGGCTAGTCCCCTTCTTTTAAAGGCATGATTCCTATGTCATAATTTTATTCATATTTTCCATAACCTTCCTACTTCCAAAAGTTAGAAGTTTATGATTCTTAAAGCTTCTTATGATGTTAAAGATGATATGTTTTCTATGATGATCATGGTGATGATGATTTCATTTCTAGAAGTCCCAAGCTTATGATTTTGATGTTATTATGAGATTGTTGAGTTATTTCATGAATCCCTTGGTATCATTCACTGTTGTTGATCTCACTTTATGAATTGTTCCTTCGGGGTGAGATCTAGCGATGGTGATTATCCCATAATATAAATCGGTGGTCATTGACCTTACGTCACTCCGATAGAATTATAGCTTTTAATTGGGCTCTCATGCATGCTTATTTTTATGTATGATTACACCGGGCCTAGTTGGCCGGGCAGACACCACTACGATGGGTGCAATGGGCGGCTTATGGATAATAACACTGTGCCTAGTTAGCCGGGCAGTCACCACTAGTGGGCTGCATAAGATGGTTACCCTGGACGCGGGAGGTTCGGACGCGAGCTAATGATGCTTACACCGTACCTATATGGTCGGGCAGTTTATATATACGCTATGATGTTGTTTTAACAGGTAAAAGTTAGCATGCATGGTTCCGCCTTAAGAGGCAATCGATTCTGAGTTATCTCTTTATCTTATATTTCTTTATTTCTTTATGATGTTATTATTCATGCCTTACATACTCAGTTCATTGTTCGTACTGACGTCCTTTCTTTTGTAGATGCTGCGTTCATGCCCGCAGGTAGACAGGAAAAGGGTCCAGATCCCTAGGAGTTTTATCAGCATATTTGCAGGAGCACTCCACTACTCCGGAGTAGCAGTTTATTAGTATATTCTTTTGTGTTCATATTTGGGGCATGGCGGGGTCCTGTCCTGTCCTCATGACTTTCAGTACTCCCGTTAGAGGCTCGTAGACATGTGTGGATAGTAGATATTTCATGACCTTATTAGTGTATATTCTGTATATCATTTTGTAGCCTCGCAGGCTTGTTCATATATATGTTTGAGGTGGAATCGAAGAATGCTTCGTAATGAGTTTTATTTTTGAGAATGGCATTTATTCAGGTTGAGTTATTTGATAATTAGAGAAGTGATCCACCGAGATAGATTGGAAGAAGTATGACAAGTGGTGCTCGGTAGGCTAGCTCTGGGTAACCGTCATGGCCCTCTGGTTGGGTCGTGACATTGTGAATGGCTTAAATTTGCTTTTCTTCTACCTATTAGACCACAATTGACCTAACATTAGTTTCGGGTTAAGAATGTCACTCCATCCACCTATTGGACCCCTATCGCCCGTAGTGTTAATGTCCAGGTTAAAAAGCCACTCCTTTTAACGGAATGATGAGATGACGCATACGGGGATTCAGTTAAATATGCTGACCCAATCATAAATAACCTGATCCATTTGGATTAATCCAAAACAACTGGAAATCATTTGTCATATTATGTTCCTTTGATGCTTCACATTTTGCGACAAGATAGATTCAAAGGAGCAATGTCTTCTTCGCTTGAAGATGTGATCTTTGGTTCAAAAATCGGTACAAACAAGCTCCAAAGATTCTAGATCTATGTTTAGCTCAGCTTCTTCATCCATTAACAATGGTGGATTCTTTGAAATCGAGTCCCAACAATTACCTATAAAATTAACTTGGATGAGTCAGATTATATATGGGTTGGGTCTAATATCTACGTGGACCAATAAATCAATGCTATCTATTTAATTAAAGTCTCACCTATGCCATCTCATAATTTCGTTAAAAGAAGGCTCAATTTTTAACCTTATTGGGCAATTGGGATCCAACATGTGAAAGGGAAGGCATTTTAACCTGAAAAATAATATTTATGACAATTAGTATTCAATAGGTGGACGAACCCCCTCGGCGAAAAATTATAGTGTATATATAAGGTTAAAATTATTTTCTTATGTATATATAGTAGATGTTGAACCCCTTTGCATTCTTCATGTATTTACTTCTTCATATTTTTGAACCCCCTAGGTGAAAATCCTGGCTCCGCCACTGATTAACTTATACCTATTTTAGTTATGTGGTACAGTCAAACCTCTCTATAACAGTATTGTTGGGTTCGAAATTTTCCGGTCGTTATAGGTTATAAACCTATAACAACATTGACATTTAAATAATATTTCGTTATTATAGGCAAAAAAAATGAAAAAAATCTAATTTTCATTTTTAATTACCAAATTCTAAGTTTAATCACACTTTGTATAACGAAGAAAAATCGTTTAATGATGAAAATATATATATTCATATAATATTTTTGTTACACCTCGAAAAAATATTTCGTGGACGCACAGTGAATAGGCTAACGAAGAGCACGAAGTATATGGTATTTCAATAAGTAAGGAATGACGTTTGATGACCCTAATTAAGATTTCAAGACATTCGAGGTAAGAGAAGAAAGTTTGCCAAGAGAAGGCAAGGCATACGATAGGTATCGAAAAGGAATTACGAGTAACAAGTTAACGATGACTTAATGATGTTTTGGAGAAGAGTTATAACGTCCCTTAGATTGTTAATGAGGTGATAAACAAGTGTTAAGAAGGTTCCATAAGGATTGGAGATCAAACGAGTCGACGAGAATGAGTTCGGAAGAACTGGCATTATACGGCCCAACATACTGGCCGTATGTTTGGCCGTATAATCAGCCCAGATTAGCACCCCTCACTGGACCAAAAGTACGACCAAACATACGGTCAGTATAATTTATACGGACCGTATGTTGGTCCGTGAAATCCAAGCGGGGCAGATTTTGTATTATTAATAAGGGGTCCAAGTTTATTTCATTTCATTTCCCCTTCACACCCCTTCTCTCTAGAACATTTCTCCACACTTCTCCCACAAGAATTCAAGAGATATTAGTGATCAACTTCATCAAACCAAGTGAATCAAGTGTAAGAAACCCATTAAAGTTCATCTAAGACAAGGAATCCAAGTGAAGGTGAAAGTAGGGTTTTGCTCAAGTGAAGTGTTTCCACCCAAGGTTCATTCCTACACCATCTAAGGTAAGTTTTATGGTATTTCCATGTTGTTTAAGGTATTGAGAAGTTGAAACACTTGGATTGTAGAAGGATATAGAAAATGGATCATGAATGTGGGAATAGTGTCATTTTGAGTAATAGCTTGGATTGAGTCATGATTCTTGATATGTTGCGATTATGGTTATGTTATAAATGATGTTAAGAACAGGGGATAGACATTGTATATGAATGAATGTAATCGTGTGCTATGACAATGGATATGGATGATTGGAAGTGAATTGAGAAGTAAGGATAATGTAGGTGAATAAAGACTATTGTTATGATGTTGTGAATGTTATTATTGATATTTGGGAGTTGATATATGATATGGAGGAAGTCGTATAAATAAAGGAGATGTTGTCCAATTTTCTCTAGCTTTAGTCATGTATGCTAAGCTATCGATTTTCTAATGATAGTATAACTCTAATGAAGGTAGAAACGTGAGCATTGAAGGAGAACGTGCAAGCGATAGAATAGTTCAACGGAAAGGTATGTAAGGCTAGCCGTTCTTTCATAAGGCATGGTTCCTTGGCCAAATATCTAATCTTCTATGAGCCTATGATGTCCTCCAAATGGTTCTATCTTTAGGAGCTACTAAGCTTATGATTCTCGATATGATACGATTGTACTAAATTCCTCCTATGATGAGTAATCCTCTAAGGATAGATGTAATGAACGACGATAGTAATGATGCTAAAGATGCTTATGAGCTTTTATGTATATGTGTCTGTGTATGGCCATTATGAAACCCCGAGCTTATATGGTCGGGTAGAATATATATATATATATATATATATATATATATATATATATATATATATATATATATATATATATATATATATATATATTGCGCACGCACTACTTGCGTTGGGTACGGATAACTCTGAGCCTTGATAAGGCCAGGTGTGTATACTCACCGAGCCTTGCCATGGCCGGGTATGTGAAACACCGAACCTTCATGGTCGGGTATGCTATGTATATGATATGAATATGAATTCGAATATGTTATGAATATGAATATGTAAATGAATGCGAGTATGAATGGAAATACGAATACGAATACGAATATGGAATGTAAACGAGTTCGGATACGGATATGGATATATGTACATAATCACGCATTAGAAATGGGAAGTCCCTATGTAAAGCAAGTAAGTGTTTATGACGATGATGCTACTATCTCCCATCCTATGCTATTTCTTATGTTGTGTATTATGCTTTCATAATGATGTTGATCATGCTTTACATACTCAGTACATTTTTCGTACTGTCGTCCTTTTGTTTGTGGACGCTGCGTCATACCCGCAGGTGGCCAGGGAGACAGACTTGATCCGTAGCTTTATTACTCAAGGACTACATAGCGGAGCTCCATTTCATTCGGAGCTATGGCTTTTGGTATTTATTCTTTTGTGTACATATTTATGGGCATGGCGGGGTCCTGTCCCGCCTATATGATATGATATACTCTCCTTAGAGGCTCGTAGACATGTGTATATGGTTAGATGTGTTTGGCCTTGTCGGCCTATATTTTGGATATCATTTTGTTAGCCTCGTCGGCTTATGTACATCTATATGGGCATAGTTGTATTGATGATGATGTATATGCATTGTTGCCCAATGGAATTAGTATGAATAATGGATGGAAAGTATGATTTAGCTATGTGGCTCACCTAGATGTAAATGTGAAAGTATGTTAGAGGTGCCCGGGTGGGTTAGCACCGGGTGCCCGTCGCGGCCCTCCGGTTGGGTCGTGACAATTTTTTATTGTGATAGTGTATTAAATGATCAAATATTTGGTCAAAATCTCTACACTTATTATTGAAAATGATAGATATTTCATTTTTATAAAGATGGTTAATTATTATATTACCATAAAAAGAAGATAGCTGTTATATGGGGGGTAATTTTACCAATAGCGTACTGTTATAAAGTTGGTTGTTGCTGTTATAGGTGAATTGCTGTTATAGAGAAGTAAAATATAACATAAAAAATCGGTTCTGACAAAAGTTGGTTGTTATAGAAAGGTGTTGTTATATGCGGGCGGTGGCGGAGTCAGGATTTTAATTAAAGGGGTTCAAAAATATAAAGAAGTAGACAAATAAAGAAGCCAACGGGGTTCAACATCTATTATATACACATAAAAAATAATTTTCACCTTGTATATATAGTGTAATTTTTTGCTGAACCCCCTCGGCCCTTACTGGCTCCGCCCCTGTATGCGGGTGCCATTATACAGAGGTCTGACTGTATTGTAAAATGATAACCGAACACCGTATTTTATGTGCTGAAATTTATACAAAGAAATTAAAAAAACTACCAAGCATAATATATATTAGCTAACTGCTAGCTTTAATACATGAACTAGTGAAATTCTCCGCGCTTCGCGCGGTCATTAAAGTAAAATTAAAATATTATTAAATGTTATTGCTAAATTTTTCTAATTAAAAATATCAATAGTTAATTAACCTTTTCGGTATTCATTAATTGTTATACTATTGTTGTTTTTAGCTATATTGTCAAAGTTGATACCAAATTGAAAAAAGAAAACCCAGTTCAACAGATTTAAATATCAAACAATGACCTCTTTATTTTTTTATCATATTCACATTACGACATTTTGATCTATTTTTTCCTTTTTAATAGATTTCTTGATTATCTACTTTCTTTTTCTTATCTTTTCTCTTTAATGTTTTTCATTTTAATAATTTTCTTATGTAATCCTATCCTTCTTTATATTTATCCCAACATTTATGTGAAATGTTAAATATCTAAAAATAACTTTATAAATAATTTTAGCTATAATTGATAATCTTCCTCTTCTATCTCCCCTGTTAACTTTTCTTTTAATTAATTTTATAAATATATTTTTATGATTTATGTGTTATATTAAACATCCAAAAATAAATTCATAAATAATTTTCGTTATAATTGATTATTTTCATCTTTTTATATCCCACATTTTTTAGTATATATGGATCACATGCCGACGTGCATCAACAAACGTATTCTAATGTCTCTCGAAACTTATTGATAAAAATCTTATCAATGATCTTGCTCTTAAGGTGTTTTTCACAAAGTAACATTATAAATTTTAGAGAGTTCAAAACGTCAAAATTCTATCATCCTCCTTGTCTAACCATTTTGAAAACTTTTTAGATTTAATTACTTTTTTCATCCAAATATTTTACGTTATCTATTTTTGAAAGATTCTTGATCTAACCATTATATTGAATTATGCATCTTTAATTCTTCTTTATGATATAATTTAAATATTTAACAGAATATATCATAATTTATAAACCGAATTACATATTTTTCTTTTTTTCACTTTTTTTTTCATACCCTTTAGAAGTTGTCATCCTTTCTTGAATAATCAAATCAATTCTCCTTCACCTCTTAATAATCTTAGGCAACATTCTAAAAATTACTTTCTTTTGACTAATTTCTCTTGCCATTTGCTCATGTATTAATATTCCTTGTCATGTATTAAACTAAGAAAAAAAAATTTACCAATATCCCTTGCCATTTTTTAAATCAAGAAAAAAAAAACGGATGCCAACACTAAAAGTCCATTCCTCGCTAAATGATGAAAAAAGTGAATGATGAATCAAGGTCTAGAAAAGAATAGCAATTTCTCTATTGGGGAAGAAAGTGAATAGAGAGAGACAAACAACTTTACTAAATTATTTTATTGCGGCTTAATATTTCTGCATTTTTTAAATAGTAAGCTCAAAGAGTTGATGACTGTTATTAACAACAAAGATCTATGAAAATTTGAAAAACTTGATGACTTTTATCAACAATAAAAAATGAAAAACTTGAAGACTGCCAATTTTACATATTAATAAATAATTACTTTCATATGAATTAAACTGTAGTTTGAAAATTACAAACTAATTTTATATTCTCATGTTCTGTCATTAGGCTTATTAAAAGTTAATCCACATGATTACAGAAAAATATATACGTACTTGTTTAAGCAGCATGCACGTATATGTTGACTTCCTTTTCTTGTTTCCACTTTTGAAAACACCCTGATCTGAAACAAAATAAGTTAGTCTCATCAAAAAAAAAAAAAATTAACTAAACAGATGAGCATGTTAGAAAATACTACATAAGATAATCAAATTCCTAACAAATAAAAAGAGAAGCTTAGAGAAAAATTGAAATCATTCGCTAAAAAATTCCTTGATTCATATCAAACACCCAAACAAATGCCCCCTACCTTGTGGCTATTCCACTAAAAAAATCTAGGATAACCAAGATGGCTCAAAATAAATTTATTTGAATAAGAGTTGGTGTGATTTTAAGGTGTCATAAATTTGTATACTAAATAATTGGGGGTTATGGACATGAAAGGTTTGGGGGTTATGGATTACTAATATTAATTGGAATTTATGAGTAATGAAGATGAATTTTTAAAATTAAAAAATTGAGAAAAATGAAAGAAAACTTCAAAAATTTGAGAAAAAAAATAAATACTTTTCTTGGCCAAAGAGATGCCACATCACCTCTTCTATGTCTTGCTTTATATTATATATAGATTACTCCTTCCTAACGAGCGAATCAGCAGCAAAACGATTCCTAAGTTTAATGCATTGATACGAGATTACTGTACAAAATGCAGCGATTGGACTTCACATCCTCTTCCCTTCGTGAATCTCTTAAGAGAACCGGTACCCACTAATTTGTCTCCTTTTCCTTAAAATAAAACCTTTTAAACGTGTGAAAACTCCTTCTATTGACTTCTTTCTTTAGTTTGCTTTAAAAAACCATTTATATAACCAGGATATTTAACTCAGAAAGTATTACGTAACTGATTTGAAATTTAAATATTTCTATTAATATGATTGTGGAAAGTCAAATTAATACATCAATCTTCAGATTGAGAGAATATTACTTTATATTTATTTCAAATTTAGTGAGAGACTTGTCTAACATATTTTCTTAGTTGAATCATTTTTTTTAAATTATTCTCCACACATTATATTGTAATAATTCATTCACATATTTAACTATAAAACTCTAGAATTGAAAAATTGAAGGTACAAGTTGAATAAAGGAAAAGGTTCAAATATATTCCTATATTATACAATTTAGAGTATATAGCTAGTTATACTTCAGTCGTTGCACAAATGACTTGGATATGCCATTTTCGATTAACAAAAGTTAAATAGCTGATTTCGAAATTATTTTTCTGATCTTTTTGTTAAAGCAAAAGCCACATAGATTGAATTAAAGGGAAAATGGCCAAATTTACCCTTTTACTTTCGCAAATTGTCTACATTTAACTTATGTTAAACTATCCAAACAAAGATGACTGTTATCAAAGTTTTGATTTTCACACCAAATCTTAACAGAAATCCCCAATTCTAAATCAATATTTATTTATTTTTTATAATTACCAAATTATCAAAGAAACAAGCAAACCATAAAACTAGAGTCATTTATTCCATGGGAGACTTTTACTGAAAATTTAGTTTTTCTCCAATTCTGGATTTTTTAGTGACGATGAATGTTTCTATTAATCATCAAATTAGAGAACACAACAAAGTGTTATATTACCACTTTAAAACAGTGAGAATTGTTGCCAAATCTTAAACTTATCTAGCGGTTTCTTTTCTATCTAAATTTGTAAGTGTTAGACATTGATTATCAGTACATGGAACATTAATTGCATATCAAATGAGGTAAATTAATTAGGATTGGTGCTTTTACTAAATGAAAATTTTCGGTTAATTGTTAAAATTAAAAAGATAAAGGAACTTAGCTAAGCTACAAGTAGATGATGGCACTGTATAACCGGTTTACTGAATTTTGAATTATAGTTTAAATGAACAAGAAAAATATTCACTAAAAAAAAAATACAAAGCTGAGGAAATTTGAATTTTCAATAGATGACTCCAATTTAATAAAAGAAATTTTTTTAAAAAAAAAAGATTTGAAATTCAATAAAAGACTCCAATAAAATGGGTTTTCTTACTTCTTTGATATTCTGAAAATAAATAAAATATTAATTAGGTGGATTGAGGGTTTCTGTAAGGGTTGGGGGAAAATTAAAAACTTTGCTAACGAGCGAGCTAGAGAAGAGTGGGACCGATGTGGATGGAAGAAATTCTTCCATTAGGAATCATTGCTTGTATGCTAAGGGGTCGTTTGGTACACGGTATTAGTTGGGATATCTCAGTACTAACTGTGGGATTAATTTTGTACCATGTTTGATAGAAGGTATAAATTTATCCCTGGAATATCCCAACTAATCCCTTTAATCCTGGGATTATTTTATCCCATCTCCTAGATGGGATAAATTAGTTCCAAGATTATAATCCTGAGATAATTTTATCTACGTACCAAATGACCACTTAGTGTTATGAAAAATGCACGATATTTCATTCACAAAGCCTACCATAGCTAGGTAGTGTACCTCATATTTCCACGTCCAACAATTTTTTTTATTTGTTTATGATATAGTTGACCCTAACTAGCTCAGAAATTAAGGTGCAACTTAATTGATTAATGTTAATTGTAAGGGGACCCAATTTGGTATTATTTAATTGGCTATGATTTTTGCCCCAAGCACATTGAAAATGATGTATGGGTGTTGCCATGGAAAGGAGGGATTCGAAGCTTATGGAGATACTTTCTGGCCCTTCTTTTTCACCTTTTAATTAGGCTTCATTCATAATTTTGATACTTCTGTTTCCCTTTCGCCCTGTCTTTACTCTTTTTTTTTTTTTTTTTCCTTTCTTATTTTATTGAATTTCATTAAGTTAGGCATTTTCTTTTTTCTCTGTTATTAATAATTGGCCATAAAACCTGTTTGATTTTGTAAATATTTTTATTAAAGTCTGAGCATTGATGATGGTTTGTCAAACATTTGATCGTGTTGTACTTAACCCTTTTCAAGTAATGCTTTACATTAATGGACCAAACTGTGATTTTGTATATATTTATACTTCGTTATCGTTTCTTCTACTTTATTAGACTTTTATTTCTGGGACATTTCTGATAGCGAAAGTCCCATGAGATTTAAGCGAATTGAAGATAAGTTCTTCAATCCTCAAGAACATCCCTAAAAAATGAGGAAAATAATTAAAAGGATAGATTTGATAAGGCCTTCAAGGATTACGTCAATTGACATAAGGTTGAGAGACTTATGTTTTAGGTTACATGTTTGATCTTTGCGCCGAAGAACTAACTCTAGTGTTTAACTGGAGAGGGGTAGAGGAACAGGTCATCATCCCGAATATTAAAAAAAAAAATTGGATAAGACCAATTAGTTAGATGAAATTATAACACAAATTCAAACAACCGAGAGCCTTGAACGCTTGTAATCACCAACCAATACTCTTAACCCAGATAAATAAGAAATAAAGGATGAATCTAATGCTGGATGAAGCTGATTTTCGGGCTTAACTGTTCTTTTTTTAAATTGGTTTGAAAACTAATCCATTGTATAAGTACCACAAAATTATTAGATAGACCAAAGGCAAGGATATAGTTTATAAGTTGCAGATACATGTAAAACTCAATTTTGCTCTAACAATAAAAAGAGTCGATTTAACTTTACATGACAATAGAAACATGCTTGGCCTGAAGCTTCTTTTTTCTTATAGATGAAACTATAAAGGGAAAGCCCGTGCTCTGCATGAGCCCAAGTATTTGAAACAATGACGAAATATTGAAAAAATTATTTGATCGGCATTACATACTAAAGAAATAAGGCTACTACTCACAATTTTCAACCTTTCTTTTTCAGGTTAAGTTCATATCCAAACATAGTTATAATAACATCCGTACACTCCTTTTTTCAAACTTCTACTTTAAATATTTTAAACAACAACTAAATATTGTTTGAATTCTTTTATTTTAAAAAATACAAATATTTACGATATTATTTTTCTTTAGTTGCATAAATGAATATGCACTATAAATAAAGAAACTTTTTAATTCACAACTCAAAATTCATTATATATAAATAAATAAATAAATAAATAAGAAGATATATTAATCAAAATTCGAAATATAGAAGACTAATTAACGTCGCTAATGAATGAAACTATGCACTTTTCACTTTTAAAAACATTTATCAATGAAAAAATCAAATTTCCACATTACTCTAACAGGTAACATAAGCAACAAAAGAATTCTCAAAACATAATCCAATTGCTTCTAAAGATATATCATTATTTCAGATATATAATATGTCGGTTAAGCAAAGTAAACCTTTTTTAAATAATATGGAGTAATTGCTGATTGAAAGTTGGAGAAAAAGAAGTGAAGAACAAAAAAGG
Source organism: Lycium ferocissimum (assembly GCF_029784015.1). NCBI lineage: Eukaryota > Viridiplantae > Streptophyta > Magnoliopsida > Solanales > Solanaceae > Lycium > Lycium ferocissimum. The sequence continues at coordinate 43,494,775 of NC_081346.1, forward strand.
TGAATACACGTGCTTTGGTGGCTCCATTTTGAAGCTTTGTGTGTGATTATCAAAGAGGACAAATCTAAAACAAATACTTAAAATGTAATAGCTGGAGAGAGAAAGCATAGAGCACAAGGAAGATATCCCTCCACGTAAGACGAAAAGTCATTGTGGCTTTTGCAGGGATGATAAATGATGACACACGCAAAAGGACAAATTAGTCAAAGACACTTTAAATTTCTATAGCAGCTACAGTTTTTTTTCTTTTTCAGCCAACCATATTGCTTAAATTTTACCGAAGTGACCAAATTGCCCTCCAAAATCTAAGCAGGCACGTTGACCTGTTGTGTGCTTACTCCCTCTTCTAAGATAGTAGAACATGTCTAGCTGTCATGGACATTGAGTTGATTTATGTGGCAACACTATTATAGTGGGTATCAGAACTTCTACCCACACCATTTTTTCTTGTAACAATGCAGGTAACCTATAAGGACTCGCGGTAAAAGATGTTTTGTCCTAACCTATGAACGTTAAATGATAAGGCTAATTGAATTTTCCAGAAAAATAATGTTGAACTAAAGGTTGTACTGAAATATATTAAGTCTGGTATACTTGGTCTACGTGTGAGGTTTTGGTTTATAGTTGGATTTGATGAAATTATGGCAAACTATACCAGTGTTTTAAGAGGAGGGGGCGCGAGGCAAGGCGTTTTACGTAGCACGGGGTGAGGCGTAAGCCACGAGATACGGGGCATAAGTCTCATGGATCTACGGGGCGTATGTCTCATGTATCTTCACTTTTATAATTTTATTACTGAAAAATAAGCAAAAGTAAAGTTTTCATTAAAATTCTGCAAATAAATCACCAATAATATAAAAAGAGTTATTATAAATATTATTTGAGAAAGGTAACAACACAAAAAATGATAATAACCAAGATAATCTTTAAAATGAAATCTTCATTTACTTCATAACCAATCTCCAGATCTATTAATCCTTCCCGACCTCAATTAATATTTGCACTAACTTTTATTTATATATTCATAGAAGGAGAAGGGCAAAAAGTTTAGGAGCAATGACAAAAAATGGATAATGTTGCTTCAGGAAAATAGTGTTATGAAATCTCTATCATATCAATTTCAGGCATAATCATCTAAAAGAAATTATTAATGCAATGTTATTTTCTATGAGAGTTGTTTTTTTTTTTTAATATAATTTAGTAAAACTCACTACAACATGAAAACATGATAACATAAAGTATAAATATCATTATCGCCATAATAAAAATCATAATTTATAGAAAAAATACTTTTAAAATTATAAAAATTAAATTTAACGCCCGGGCCGTACGCCTTTACGCCCGGGGCTTACGCTTTTGCGCCCGGGACTTAAGCCCCAAATTCGAGGTCGTACCCTATGGATTTACGCCTTTCATTTGCGCCCCAGAGCGTTTTTGGTACGGTACGCCCCGGGACTCGCCCCGAAAATGCCTCTGAAAACACTGAACTATACTACCAAGGTTCATGAAATGCCACTTACCATCACTCATTATTTAATACTGAGTGTTAGCAGAAGTTGACTTGGTAAAAGGAGGTTACAGAATGGTCTTTGAAATCAATATCACACTTGTTTACTTGTTTTTAGTTGCAAAAGGTAAAAAGGATAAAACATATTTATGAATCAGCAAGTAGTCAACTAGAATTTAGAACTATCAGAAAAATTGATCCTTTTGTAATCACTATAATTTGTATTCACGTGCCTAAACATGAATAGGAATGGGGATTGATCGGTGCCTGTATTCTGGATGAATGTCTGGCTAGTAACATAGAAAAATGTAAGAGGTTAATGAAGATAGTGTTGAAAAAATTCATGTATCTCAAAAAGAAATACTTGTCTAAATTCATCCACCTTAACAGCATTCTAATGAGTCTTTATTTGACTTTAAGTTGGTTGATTGTTTCATATTAGCCATTAACATCAATTGTAACAGACCCTTTAATTTGTTATTCATTGACATTTACTTCTCTTGATTGCCATTGATTTGGAGCCTTCATTTGACATTAATTTACTAACCGTTGATTTGGCTGTGAGACTCTATTCTCATTTGAGTTCTCTTCACCTATATATATACTTGTCATATATTTTTTGTGAGGACACACATCTAGAGGAATCATTCTTTCCAAAATATATTGCGCTCGGTTTTCATTTGTTAATCTTTGTTAGATTAAATTTCTGTAGTTTTGTATTAGAAGAGCTTTGAATGCGGGGATACGCGTACGAGGTGAAATATCCTTAAGGACAACACGCTTCAAGCTATGAGATTGTTAACAATGTTCGTGATCGAGTATTTTCCGTAAGGTTTTCACCAGATAGACTGACAAATAAAACAGGTTCATTAGGAGAGTTATGAGATCTTTCCACTTCAATCAATTCTCATGTGTGGCCACCTGTGAATCAATAAAGTTTTGGAGGCCATGGATATATTATTCATATCCCTCTTTTTAAAATATTGAAAGAAAATAAAGTCCTCTAATATGAGGTTAGAGATCGACCACACTATAACTTTGTAGGGACATTGTTCTCCAAAGAATAAGTCATTCTGGCTAGGATGTACGAAATAATTAATTACCCCTTGTTTTAAAAAGAATTTCATTATTCTAATTCTAACAAATCTTACTTCCTCTTGGTAAAAAAGCTATAATGCTTATTTTACCGACCCATGTCAAAGAAAATATATTGGATATGAAAGCGAGAAACAATAATCTACTTCGAGTTGTAAATTATTTTTGATTTCTATTCAGTTACATAGTTGGTATGAACGCTAGCTGCTAGTATGCTTTACTATTTTATTTTAATATGCACCCATCTCATATTCATCGCTACAAAGTTTTGTGGTTTACTGTTATAATCCTTAGCACATTAATCATATGTAAAGGGTGAAAATCATTTACACCTTTTAATTTTTCCAGTCCATGGCCTTTTGCTCCTCACCTTCTTTGTCAACCATTCTACTTCATTGTGCGAATTGCCAATGTTTCTATTAAGTCACATCCATTGTAGTAGAGCTTCCTATATATGTTGAGAATATCCACATTCAAAAAAGAGGAGATCATGAGATTCAATCACTGCATTTTCACATAAAACACAGCCTGTTTGCACTTATATGTCCCATTCGCTCAATCTGCCAACTGTTGAGAGTCTTTGGTGCATTACTAACCATACAATAAACTGGTGTCTAGGTATAGGGCCATGGAGCAGCAGCAGATATTTCCAACTCACCTTTGGATAGTGAGGAAGCATCATTCCATAAGCAGTTTTAAAGTTAAACTTCCCCACCTTAATGTACAGTTGTAGTGCAAGTATGACAGAGGTTGCACCTATAGAGAATATCCACTCTCTAGCAGCAAGTTTCTTTCTAATAATCCAACTGGCTTGTTGTCACGCCCCGAACCATGGCACGCGTAACACGGCACTCGGTGTCACATTGCGTGTGAATAGATCGAACCACATGGCTTGCTGAATCATCATGAGGCATACATGAGTGGAAATATAACGTGAAGTGCATGATGAGCTTTTATAAAACATAGTAAGTCATAATATTAAACATAAGTACTTGATTAACTCATGAATGCGGGCAATATCATAAATGAGCCAAACCGGCTAACCAACTCTAGAAGTCTAACATGACACTTGTCTTATCTATGAAACCTCTAACATGAGTCTGAAACACGTAACATACTTGCTGGGACAAGGCCCCCAGCATACCTTTAAATGCAAAACTAAATAAAGAAAGACAATGCCTAAACCCCCGAATGAGATGGGGCTCGCCATAAGCTAGTACGTGCGGATCACCGTGAGCGAGAGGCGTCGTCCTGTAAATCCGTACCTGCATCGTGAAATGCAGGTCCCCCGGGCAATAAAAGGGGACGTCAGCACATTGTATGTACAGGTATGTAAAGCAACTGAAAGAAATAACATGGGACATGGAATAACATGATAAGAACTGAAACTGAAAACCTGGACATGAACATGAGCATGAGCATGAGCATGGGTACATATATATATATATATAACATAAGTAAAACATGATAAGTAGGGAGAGCATTTCATAAATATATATATATATATATATGATATCACCACGTGGATACGTGGAGTCACATAAACCGACCTCACCGGGACCGGCGAGCGACCCCGTACCTTGCCCGGGGTATAAGGTGGTAACGTGCACGATGGATCCATTCAGTGTCAAATTAAGGAAATCGTCCTAACTGGGCGGAGCGATCCTTGTCCTACGGTGGCTACGTAGTTTCAGGCTATCTGAGCCTTCTCGGTAATTCGTGCAACTCCCAAAAATATGAACATGATATAATTGGCTAAGAAGCCCATGATTTTCGTGATTTAACTTGTACTTGTCTTGTAATCGTAATTTCACGAAATAACTTGTAAACATGGTTTCATGAAATAACTTGTAAACATGGTTTCATGAAATAACTTGTATTTAGCATGTATGTATCTTGAGTCATGGCATGAAGATAGTTATATAATACAATTGCATGAAAACTTTTAGACATGTAGGATATTCATGAAATAAGCATTTTTATTTAAAAACATGCATGCAAGAACCCATGGAATACAAGATATGGGTTTTCATGGATTACGGACGGATTCTCAATAATCATAAAGAAATATTAAGAACTCAATGATGGAATTATAATAATTCATACATAATATAATCATGGACATGGACCTAGGGTTATCATGAGCATGGTATAGAAACCCTAGTTTTAGTAGAGAATCATAATTTATGGATTATGAGGCGTGGGGAAGAACAATGATGTTCCCACACGTAGATAGTAACTCTACATACCTGGTAATGCTCCAAACTTGAATCAAAGACTTTAACCTTGAAGAAGATTTCCAAAATCTTGAATCTTGAATCTTGAACCTTGAGATGGGTTTTCTTGAAAACCCTAGGTTAGGAATGATGATTTCTTGTTTAGATTACAAGGATATATATATTAGAATTGACTTAGAATGATTAGAATAGGCTTACCTTGGTGTTCTTGATGATGGTAGAGAATAGAAGGTCGTTCTAGGGCTTGGGGGTGTGAAGAATGAAGTGAAAAAAGCCTTAAAACGAAGTTTTAAAATTGCTGTCCGGCCCATTTTACGCCTTATTTAACGGCCCATAAAAGTTTTACGGACCGTATATCCCACCGTAAATCAATCACAGTGATTTGGGCTTTCTGGGCCAATTTTACGGCCTAAATCTACGGCCCGTAGATTCCGCCGTAAATCGGCAACAACTTGTTTTAGTAAAATGGGCATACCTTTTGTACAGATGTCTGGTTGACCTCCATAATATATCGTTGGAAAGGTATTTTAAATATATACAACTTTCGAAGGAAATTTTCCCAAATTCCTTACATTTTTCCGTATACTCATTTTAATTGAGACATGGTGCAAACTCACTTGAAAACACGCTCCGTGGGGTAGCCTTGGCTTTCCTTTGCTCGAAGGACTCTTCTCGTGTCTTGATTGGGTTTCAAACACCATTTATACACTACTTTCAAATTGGGTTCATTATACCCTCGTCTTATGAGTCAAATCTTAGCCTGAATACACGAGGTGTTACAATATCTCCCCAGTTGGGATCATTCGTCCTCGAATGATGGGTCATGGTTAAAATGTGGTGGACATAACTTGAATATATGAACGTGAAGAAACATGACATGGAACATGGAAAACTGACATGACATATTTTCATGAAAACATGAGTGCTAAAACATGAGACATGAATAGAGAATACATGAACTTGAACGTGAAACGTGAGGCATGAATACATAAGGGACATGACGTGAATACTAAAGGTATTTAACTTGAAGTCTATCTGCTTGCTCTTCAAACAAGTGAGGCTATCTGGATTTCATGTCTTCTTCAGCCTCCCATGTAGCCTCTTTAACTTTCTGGCTCCTCCATAAGACCTTTACTGAGGCTACTTCCTTAGTTCTCAACTTGCGAACTTGACGATCAAGAATGGCTACGGGGATCTCCATCGTATGGTATCGAGGCCCAACGACGGGTCTTACATAGTATCGGGATACATGAACAACCAACGACGACGGGTCTCTACTACAGACTTTCGTGGAAATTGTATCCAATATACATGAAACAGCCTTAACACCATACATAAAAGGGTGAACGGCAGTCAAATTTGGCTGCGCCCACTCTTGTGGCAACTCAAGATAATTTTATAAGCTACTAGCCCATTTTAAAGCGATCTCCAACTTAGTCCAATACTAGACCTTTCGTTTTAAGATTTACTTAAATTTGGGTTTATTGGGACTAAGCTTTATTTGTTTAATATATACATTTTCACCATGTATCTTATAAGTTTGTGGTGTGTTCAATATGACTTTTAAGGAATATTTTCCGAAAAATCCGTAAAAATAATTTTCGGGAACTTTTTTCGAAATTCTAAAAATATTTTCCAAAAAAATATTTTTCTAGAAAATAGACCCTTCAAAAAGCGAGTTGGGCGGGTCATGACTGGAGTCCATTTTCAAACGCTCTTTTGAATCGAACTTGACTTTCTCCATCACGGCCAACCCGCCCATTTGACACCCCCAGACCAAATCTAGCCCTTCGCCTCACAAGACTTCGGCGACTACAAACGCTCTTGAATCAACTTGACTTTCTCCGTTGAACTAACCGATTTGAACCACCTACACCTTCGCCCATACGAGCTTCAAATGGTGTCATCCCAATACTAGCATGATAAGCCGTTATTATAAGAAAACTCAATGAGAGGCAAGTGATCATCCCAATTACCTTTGAAATCCAAGACGCATGCTCTCGACATATCCTCGCAGTCCGAATAGTACGCTCCGCCCGGCCGTACGTACGCGGATGAAAAGGCGTGTCTGGGGTTCACCTTGGTACCCAATCCTTTACGAAAGGATTTCCGAAGTTCGTCGTGAACCGAGCACCACGATCCGAAATAATGGACAACGGGGTCCCATACGAATCCGACAATTTCATTAACATACGGTACTTGGCATAATCTTATAGCCGAATTTGTGGTCTTAAGCGGTAAAAAGTGCGCGGAGACTTAGTAAGCTTCGTCAACGATCACCCAAATAGATTCATGTCTCTATTGAATGAGGTAGAACTGATACAAAGTCCATATTGATCATTTCCCATTTCCGGACAGGAATATCAATATTCTGAGCCAAGCCACCAGGCCTCTGGTGTTCGGCTTTCACTTGCTGACAATTCGGACACTTAGCTACAAAATCTGCTACATTCTTCTTCATATCATTCCACCAATAAATCTCCTTAAGATCATGGTACATCTTAGTGGAACTTGGGTGAATGGAATACATAGAGTTGTGAGCTTCTGACATGATTCGCTCTCCACGCCTATCTACGTCTAGAACACATAATCAGCCTCGGTACCTCAGGGTACCATCATCTTCCCCTTGTTGAAAAGTCGTTGTCTTTTGCTTGAGAATCCCTTCTCTCGGCAACAAGTAGGGATCACTAAACCGTTCTCTTTGACTTCAACCACTAATGAGGAAAGGGCTCATTCTCAACAACCACGTCGCCATCATCGGGTCTCCAAAAGTCAAACTCCAAGACTAGCCAAATGGTGAACTTCCTTGGTCATAACTCTCTTATCTGCATCAACGTGGGCTAAACTCCCATGGAGCGCGGAGCCAAGAGCATCGGCTACAACATTCGCTTTCCGGATGATAGAGAATATCCACATCATAATCCTTAAGCAATTCGAGCCATCTCTTCCGCCTAAGATTCGGCCTCCTTTGCTTGAAGATATCTTGCGGGCTTTTATGATGATGAAAAATATCGACATGCACCCAATACAAATAATGACGTCATATCTTAAGTGCAAAAACTACGGTGCCAACTACAGGTCAAGAGTCGGATAATTCTTTTCGTGAACCTTGACCGTCGAGATGCATAAGCTACAACCTTACCATGCCGCATTAAGACACATCTGAGACCAACTTCCGAAGCATAACAATAAACCACTAACCCTTCGGTTCCTTCCGGTAGTGTCAGAACTGGGGCAGAAATTAATCTCTTCTTCAACACTTCAAAGCTTCGCTCACAAGTATCTGACCATTGAAACTTAACCTTTTTCTGAGTCAAGTTAGTCAACAGAGCAGAAATAGAGGAAAATCCTTCTACAAAACGTCTATAATAGCACGCCAGACCCAAGAAACTCCTTATATCGGAAACGAAGTGGGTCTCGCAGGGCCAACTCTTACCGCATCAAACTTCGAGAATCAACTTTAACACCTTCTCCCGAGATCACATGGCCTAAGAACGCCCACCGACTTAAGCCAAAACTCACACTTTGAGAATTTTGCAAAAAGTTCGCGATCTTTCGAGTGTGAACACTATTCGAGATGTTCTGCATGATCAGCCTCATTACGGGAATATACCAAAATATCATCAATGAAGACAATGACGAATAAGTAGAGATAAGGCTTGAAGACCCTATTCATAAGATCCATAAAAGCAGCTGGCGCATTTGTCAACCCAAATGACATAACAAGAAATTCAAAAGCCTTAAAACGAAGTTTTAAAATTGCTGTCGGACCCATTTTACGCCCTATTTTACGGCCCATAAAAGTTTTACGGACCGTATATCCCACCGTAAATCAATCGCGGATTTGGGCTTTACGTCAATTTTACGGCCTAAATCTACGGCCCGTAGATTCCGCCGTAAATCGGCAGAACACTGTTTTAGTAAAATGGGCATACCTTTTGTACAGATGTCTGTTTGACCTCCATAATATACCGTTGGAAAGGTATTTCAAATATCTACAACTTTCAAGAAGGAAATTTTCCCAAATTCCCCTTCCGTATTTTTCCGTATACTATTTTAATTGAGACATACGGTGCAAACTCACTTGAAAACACGGTCGTAGGGTAGCTTCTTCCGACTTTCCTTTGCTCAAGGACTCTTCTCATGTCTTGATTGGGTTTCAAATACCATTTATACACTACTCAAATTGGGTTCATTATACTCCCGTCTTAGGAGTCAAATCTTAGCCCGAATGCACGAGGTGTTACACTTGTTTTGGAATGACCATACCTTCTAAGTTATTTCCCTTAATGTAGTAGCTATGCATCTAAAGAACCCATATTTTATCTTTCTTCATGACTACTGCCCATAGCAACTTACTGATGGCAGCTTTATTCCAGGTATAGAAGTCAAGAATGCTTAGCCCTCCAGCTGACTTGGGCTTACACAATGTTTCCCAAGAAACCAAAGCTTTTCTGAAATTTTCTTTAGAACCATACCATAAAAACTTTTGCAGATGCTAGTTACCAGTGCATGTACCGTACCTTCTTAGGTGGTAGGAATACTTGTGCCCAATATGTTTGCATTTCAAAGAGGACACTCTTGATGACTTGCTACCTACACCCATATGAGAGAAATCTGGAAATCTAACACTTGACCCTAGCTGCAATCTTTTTCTACCAATGGCATACCTTGACTAACAATCAATTTTCAAGAAGATAAAGACATACCCAAGTATTTGAAAGGTATCACCCCACTGAGAAGTGAAATTCAGAGATCAAATTAGTTGTAAAGTCAGGTGTAACTCCAACAAAATACAAACAACTTTTCTCCAGATTTTCTTTGAGACCTGATACTATTGAGAAATGCTCACAGCAGTCAAGCATCATTTGCACAAAATGTCTATCAGCTCTACAACACAACAGTAAATCATCAGCAAAGCAGATCTGTATCAGGTCTAGTTTTTCATATCTGGGATGGAAGTTGAAATCAGGTTACATTTTCAATATGTTGAGTGATCTATTCAAGTATTCCATAGCCAAGACAAAAAGGTAAGGAGACATTGGATCTCCTTGCCTCAGTCCCTTCTTGGCTTGGACTAGGTGTAATTCCATTCAACAACAGTGAGTAATTGACAGTGCTCACACATCCCATAATCAGTTCAACCAATTTATGTGGTATCCCAAATTCCAACAAAACCATTTTTAAGAAAGGCCATTCGACATAATTATAGGCTTTTCTGATATCCACCTTAATAATGCACCTAGGAGAAACTCCCTTTTTTATTATAGCCTTTGATAAGTTCATGAGCTACAATAACATTATCCAAGATATTTCTTCCATCAATAAATGCAGATTGTGAAGGACCCACAATAAAGTCCACTATTGTCTTCAATTTTGCAGTTAGAATCTTGGCAATTAATTTGTAGAGTGTGGTAAAACATGCAATTGGTCTAAAATCTTTAATAAAGGAAGGAGCAGTTACCTTAGGTACCAAGGTCACAGTGTTCACAGCTTTCAGGAGCTTGTCATTGTGAAAGAACTACTGTATTGCTGCAATCATCACCAATAATAGTCCAGCACACCTTAATGAATTCTGCAGGGAGACCATTACATCCAGGAACTTTATCATTTGGAAAATCTCTCAGAGCTTGTACCACATCATCATCTGTTACCTCCTAAACAAGTTGTTGTTGTTGTTGTAGGTTGAGGCATGGACCATTCCTGGCAATCTCAATTTCAATATAAGGAAGAGTAGTAGCTATTTCACCCTGTGGTTTCTTGAAGAAGGAAAGGAATTCCTGTTGGATGAGCGCAGGGTCAGTTAATTTAACCCTTTGCTCAGTATAAATGCTGGAAATTATGTTTCTTGCTTGTCTAGCCTTTAAGTGTGCATGGAAGAACTTTGAGTTTGAGTCACCTACAGTTATCCAAGTGGCCCTTGATTTCTGTCTAAGCACCCCTTCATTAATTGTCTCCCATTTCTCCAGTTGCAACAACTTATTCTTTTCTTCTGCAATCAAGTGTTGATCGAAGAAGTCTTCATTTAGATTGTCTTGCACTTGCTTGAGTTCTTCCCTGATAACTGCTATTCTGCCTTCCAGAGATGAGTACTCCGTATTCAGTCCTCTTATCTTCTTTTGTAGAGCTATGAATTTCTGCCAGATTACAAAAATGTGATGCCCCTCATGTTAACTGCCAGACTACCAACTTTCTCCCTCTCTCTCTCTCTCTCAACTTTTTTAGTATCATGATAGTTTTTCATCTTTTTTAATTTATGTTTTGGACTAACATAAGAAATGAAAAAAATGAAAAGTAGGAATAAAGGTTGTAAGTTAATGACATCGAATAATGAAGGAATGAACAAAATAAAAAAAATCAGAATAGAAATAATTCATTTGTACAACACTTTTGTTAATAACAAAGGGAACTCAAAAATCCATTTATACAAATGAGATAAGAAGAGATATGAACTTTGTACGAATATTCTTAGAACCTGTTTGGAAAGCCACAACGGAATTGAAATTGGATGCAATTACACAGTTTGACATGCTTGTTTGGCCAGGTATTATCAAGTTAGAGGGGAATTGGATGTAATTGGGAGAATATAATTACACGCTCCAATTCTCAACGGGGGTGTAATTACACCATGTAATTACATGACAACTTTTTAATATCTTTTCTTTTTGTTTTTAGTTTAATTTCTTTTCTTTTAAATTTATTTTTTTATTTCTATTATTTTAATTTCTTTTTTGTTTTACTTTAAAATTGTTTATATTTTAAAAATACATTGTTTACATTATTTATCTTTCATTTTCTTTCTTCTCATTTCCCGACATTTACTTCTTGTGACTCCATATAATTGCTCGTATTCTTTTATTTTTTCATTTTTTATTTTCTTCATTTAGCGTAACTGTGTTATTATTGTTTTTAAAACTACACCTCCTAATAATATTAGAAAAAAATGAAATTATCTAATGGTGGATATTCATAACTCTTAAAGGAATAACTCCCATTACACTTCTCAATGATACCTATAACTTCCATTGCTCATCTCTATTATGTTTTTAACTCTCATCTTCTCCATAATTTTAAATGTTTAATGTCATGTTTATGACATTCTTTTTTTATTGCCCTAATTTTATAATACATTTAAGGGAAAAGGTGCAAATATACCCCTCAACTTTGCGATTTAGAACAGATATACCCCTCGTTACAAAAGTGGTGTATATATACCCTTGTAGTTACAAAATGGTGCAAATATACCTCTGCCGTTACAAAATGGTGCAAATATACCCTTTTTTGCTAGCGGGGTTTTTAAAAAAAATCATTTTGGTTATTTTTTAATTAAAAATAAGCCAAGGTGACTTTAAAAAAAAGTCTACCTATTTTTTTAGTAGACATATTTTTCTAAAGCTACATGGTAATTTTATTTTCCGGGTGGGTCGGGTCTAGTTCATTTTAAAAAAATAGGTAGACTTATTTTTTTAAAGTCACAGAGATATTTTTCTAAACAAACCAGACCCGACACACCAGAAAAAAATTACCATGTGACTTTTGAAAAATATGTGTACTAAAAAAAATAGGTAGACATTTTTTTAAAGTCATGTGGCATATTTTTAATTAAAAAAAAAAAAACCAAAATGATTTTTTTTTTTAAAACAAGTTAGCTAAAAAGGGTATATTTCTGACTTTTTTCAGGAGTATATTTGTACCATTCTGTAACGATGGGTATATCTGCTCTAAATTGTAAAATTAAGGGGTATATTTGCACCTTTGCCCTGCATTTAATTTTATTATGTTACCTGGGCAGTATAGCTTATTCAAATACGCCAAAAAGGTCAGTAGGTACCCTTCAATAATAACCTCCACGTTCCGAAAATCATTCTTAATTCTTTATTAGTGGTTGCAACCACGCAGTGATGTTTTGACTCCACTTTGTGGGTGGCACTACAGACCGGGCAATATCATAGGCATCAAACAGCAAGAAAGCTAAGCTAGTCTAAATTATTAAAATATACTCCCTCCGTTCCAATTTAAGTGTCTTAACTTCCCCGTAACAAATTTAAGATTACAAGATTTAAAGAACTACGCATCTTTAATTTAAAACCATAAGATTCAAAAGATTTTTTTTATTTCTTAAACTCCGTGTCTAGTCAAACTAAAATACTTAAATTGAAACGGAGGGAGTATATCCTCAAATCTTTATCAAACAGTTTCATGAGTATTGGATTCCTCTGCCCATTAGCGTCTGAATACCTGAATAATTCTCAGGTACACTACTTTAAAAGCTAAGATATCCACGCGATTCTGTTCCTTTTCGCTAAGATATCCTTGTAAACTGATTTTCCTATTAACTGCCAAAAGCAAAAGGACAGTCATATTAACAATGAACAGTTTGAAACCAGAGCAACAAGGCCATCACATTCATCTGATATATTAGGCTGATCAGCAGAGTCAACTTTGTTGCTGAAAGAACTCAATAACATACGAAGAAGAGTGCTATCAGAAAACTTTTATTCACTGTCAATATCATCACAATTGAACTCACCTTATGCTACAATTCACACCACAATTTATCATGACAAATACGAATGGTTTATGTGAGAGTAACAGATCATGATTTACACGACAACCTGGTATCTACCCACGCTGCTAGCAGAAGCCAAGTAAAGATTTCAATAAGGCAACAAATTTGAAACTAGAACACCAAGAAAGAGAGGCGCGTTGGAAGAATATCTAACTGCAACAAATGAAACATGAATGAGAATCTGTAAGGCGGCTTGTACAGAATGAATTGACTAAGGCTCGTATTCACTCTCTAGGGTTGGTTGTGTTCGTGTCACGGTAGCAGCTGGTGCTTTTGTGCTCCCAATTCTAGTCATATGCAATGCTTCTCCAGCCTCCGCAGCCCTCTCCATCTGTTGCATTTTTTTCCTCTTCTTGTACTTGCCCACCCACGCTATCAGAAGGCCTAACAAAAACAACAATACTAGTCCTCCTACCACCGAACCAACAATTATCCAGATCTTTGACTTGTTTTTCTTACCCTTACCAGCTGGTACGGGTGGTGCTTCCTTCGGAGGGCCTACTGGTGGAGCTGGAGAAGGAGCGATTGATACGACAACAATAGAGAAATGCCCCCGTTGAAATGTGATGCATATGTTTTCCGACAATACACTGCTGAAATTCACTGATCCTTTCAAATGAAACGACAGTTTGAAACCAGAACACAAGGCCATCACATTCATCTGATATTTAGGCTGAGCAGCAGAGTAAACTTTGTTGCTGAAAGAATTCAATAACATACGAAGAAGAATGCTAAACTTTTATTCACTGTCAATATCATCACAATTGAACTCACCTTATGCTACAATTCACACCACAATTTATCATGACAAATACGAATGGTTTCTGTGAGAGTAACAGATCATGATTTACACGACAATCCTGTATCTACCCACGCTGCTCGCAGAAGCCAAGCAAAAAATTCAATAAGGCAACAAATTTGAAACTAGAACACCAAGAAAGAGAGGCGTGTTGGAAGAATATCTAACTGCAACAAATGAAACATGAATGAGAATGTGTAAGGCGGCTTGTACAGAATGAATTGACTAAGGCACGTATTCACTCTCTAGGGTCGGTTGTGTTCGTGTCACAGTAGCAGCTGGTGCTTTTGTGCTCCCAATTCTAGTCATATGCAATGCTTCTCCAGCCTCCGCAGCCCTCTCCATCTGTTGCATTTTCTTCCTCTTCTTGTACTTGGCCACCCACACTATCAGAAGGCCTAACAAAAACAACAATACAAGTCCTCCTACCACCGAACCAACAATTATCCAGATCTTTGACTTGTTTTTCTTTCCCTTACCAGCTGGTACGGGTGGTGCTTCCTTTGGAGGGCCTCCTGGTGGAGCTGGAGAAGGAGCGATTGATTCGACAACAATAGAGAAATGCCCCTGTTGAAATGTCGTGCATATGTTGTCCGACAATACACTGCTGAAATTCACCGATCCTTTTAAATCAAACGAAATGCACCTAGCAGATGATCCAACAGGCACCGACTTGACGTCTGAAAACCTTATCGAGATGGGCTGACCAGAAGCCCTGATATCCAACTCAGGCAAGTTAGTTGCTGAAAGGTTTAATGCATCATAAGCAAGAAGACCCACAACAGGAGTCAAGTACAGATAACCAGGTCTACTATAATATCTCGCAGACCAATTACCCAAATTTTGGTAGACCAAAACAAGCCTCTCAGCATAAGGCTGCTCAACAACGCCAACCGGTATCTGAAACTCTTTATACATCGGAACACCTCGGGTATATAAACTGCCACTCCTTAACCTCATAGCCGACACCTTAATCCCCGTCAAATTCAATGGCAAGTCTCCATCATAAACAACACCCGTCCTTGGACGAGCAAATGCACGATAAGCATAAGCCTGGAGGAGCGCATCTAACGCCCGTGCATCCCCCAAGGAAGAACCATTAAGCTGAGAACTCACTAACCGTGGCAAGATACATAGCCACATTAGTAAAAGAAGCATCGAGAGACTTTCAATAAGCCCCATCGATGCTTCACAATATCGAATAACCAGTACAATCTTCCTTAGCCCTCACACTGCAGGCTACTAACCACCAAAAAATGGTCAACCCCAAAAAGACAGTACTACTTATTATATAAGAATGAGTCTTCAGATCCAAAATAAGCAACTAAACTAAAGACTGACTTCGTCATCTGTTTTAATGACTAGACATGTCTCCAACATCACATCCACAAGTAATCTAGCACTGAATATGAAATGCAACGACAACTGTACGAAAAAGATCCATTGTTTGGCGATGATTAAGCAAGCAGAGTTGGCACTTCCACCCGTTAAAAAAGTCACAACCTCCAAAACACCTTTTTACCTTTTGGAATAAAAGTAAAGAGCTTCTAATTACTCAAATTTTGGCTGATTTAATGCTCAGATTTGAGCATTTTATGGAAATAGAGCAATGTAGATTCGTTTAGACCCACCAAATATTTTCTACTATGTGTGAGTTGATTTAACAAATTACCTGAAATGACGCTACTTCCAAAACCCTAATCTAAGCTTAATTCGCCCGCACTGGAATAATCCAATTGAAACTCTCACACTATGAAATAAAGTGTTTGAGAAAATGTAATGATTCAGTGAGGAGAAAATGGTAATTCTGCATTATACAATTGAGTAGCACAATACATCGTTTAGTTAGCAAATACCGCGTCGTATAGAGAAGATAAGCTTTGGAGATGAAATGGTGGAGAGTGCAGTGGAAATGGAAAGAGGAGAAGAGAAGAAAAGTGAATGAATGCTAGATGACAGATTGAGAAAAAAATTAGTGGGCCTTTTTTGGGGCTAAAATGTGAATACACACTTTAATAATTACTCCTACTAGTACTAATTCCCTTATTTGTGTTTTTTTAATTTTAATATTAATATTTGTACACACCAACTTTATACAGCTGTACAATCACAATGCAATGTGAATGTCCAAATGGATCTATTAATATAACAATGCTGCTTTGATTACCAAAAAAAAAAAAATGTCCAATTGGAGAATCAAGTCAAAGATGAGCTCACTTTAGTCAGGAGTACAGTTTTGTGAATATATCAAAATCAGTGATTTTTTTAATTAAAGAATAGAGTAGTATAGTAACAATAAAAAAGGTGCTTCCTCCGTGTCGACTAATTGAGAGTATGTTTGGTACTACGAGAACCACTCTCGATGAAAATGATATAAAGCCATTTTTTATATTGACTAGATGGCGTATGCCCGTGTTGTGTACGGGCCTAATACTTTAGATTATATAATGTATCTATGTGTATATAATTGTGTATAATTATAAAGATTTATGTATTAAATAGTGATAGTATATATATTTTATATTGTTAATAAACATACATAGGTTTGCACTATCTATGCATATATATAGTTGAACATTAATACATATACACAAAACCCGAGTACTTGCATCGGTCCAACAAAAAATAATCTTAGCGCCTTTTCTTTTTTAGTCGATTTTAAAAAAGAATGATATATTTTATGTTTAGAAATCATTTAACTTAAAACTTCACCTTTACCTTTAATAAAATAATTTAAATCCACACAAATATCGCATCATTTTTGTTTTGGAATCACGAGTTTTAAAGATCTTTCATTTCTTTTTTAAACCGTGCCTAATAAAAACACGCGTAAATTAGGAGAGAGAGTTTTGCCTTTTAATAATATAATTATAAATTTTTATTCTAGAAAGTATTATAATTCAATTAATTGAAAATATCAATAAATTATTTTATTTAAATCAAAAACTCTTTCCATATATGACTTTCCTGGTTTGGTTCTCTAATTGAAAGATTTGAAATACACCTTCTCATACCGAGTTTCATGTCATCATCTCTTTCTACTCAACAACACTGAAAAGCGTTTTCATGCGTTAACATCTATTGCAGTCTTAAATTTTTAAGTATAGACCAACTTCATCATTTTAAGAAAATATTTGTATACGTTTGTTGATCGTTTATATTTCGTCTTTTTAATGTTATTCCTCATTATTTGTGTGAGACGTATGTATCTAAAATTAGTGCATTTTTATCTTTACCCAAAGGTATAAGTTTTAAATCTTTTGGTTTTATGACTTCTTTAGCTTTTTGTGTTCAATTTAAATCGTTATTTCTTTTTTTCATTTCTCTTTAAATTTTCTACAAGCGTCTTTCTTTACCATTTTCTGAACTTATTATCATTATTTAAATGTTTTTTTTTTTTTGCAATTGTCTCATACTTCTTCAGGTGGACCCCACCTTATTATTTTTTTTACAATTGTCTCCTACTTTTTCGCGTGGACCCCACCTTTTTTTTTTGCAATTGTCTCCTAATTGTTCACATGGACCTCACTTAAATTTTTATTTATTTTTTATTTCTACTATTGTACAAGAGTGGGCCCCACCTTAATTTATTTTATTTTATTTTATATTATTTCTACTATATTAGAAGAGTGAGTTTGATATCATTATTTAAATGTCTTATTTTTTTTTTATTTTTTTTTTTGCAAATGTCTCCTACTTCTTCCAAAGATAAAATATTACATCCACGTAGTTATATTTTTAATTTATATATCTGATAGCCAACTTTTTTACAATAGTGTTTATACACACGATATATAACATTATACACTTACTGTAAATAATGTATCGATCTTATATAAAAGTGTATAATAATGTATAAAAGGGTCATTTTGGGTAATACTAAAAATGGAAAAGGGCCAAATATGCCCCTGTACTATTGAAAAAGGGCCAAATATCTACTTCGTTAAACTTTAAGACGATATATCTCACGCTAACAGCATACTAGGTTAAATATCTTGCATAATAAAAGTTATCAAAGTGACAACTAATCTCATATGACATTTTACATTTAATGAGGTGGATCTAGTAGACGTCACCAGTAGCCATTGCTAACTCATTTTTTATTCCTCCCCTATTATTTATTCTTACTAAAATTTCCTTTCCCTCCATCGCCATTACCACTATTACTGCGACCACGACCATGTTGCCGACTTTAATGTCATAGCTGTCCAGACTTTTTTGGACATCCATTCGAACGAAGATAGTGTCGCCACTGCTTTATTAGGTAAAGAAGCTGTAAAATTAACATGGCCATAAATCTCAACGGACTTGATGTTAATAGTCAATCATTTGCGGTACTACCGGAGTCTCACATCAAAGATGTAGTAATAAAGAGTAATTACATGTAATTCCCTAGATGAGTCCTAACCTGCATAGCACAATAGCTGGCTTGTTACTACAGGTGAAACTTCACCGAGATCTTAAATTATAGTACTATTGATAATTTATATTATCAGCATATACTATATGATTTATAGCTAATTTCTTTTCTTCTATTCCTAGACTAAGAAATTTCTTGAGCTAGTGGATGTAGCACACGGACGAGACTCCGCCGGAGTTGTTGTCAGAGCACAGCTTGATTTGCCGGAAACAGCAAGGAACTCACCGCACTTCCTGCACCGAGCAACAACGAGAATTTGACGACAAGAAGGGCAACGACTGCAGGAATTTATTCTTCAATCCTTTATTCGCCGCCGACGGTTGACCACCGCCGGAGGGAACGACGAGCCACGCGCAACTCGCGATGGAGATGAGACCTACCACGCAAATTAGGGCACAGAGAAGAGCAGCTAGTATTACAACGAAATTGGACTCCATTATCACTGGCGACGGCGGCTCCAACGTCGCTGGCGGTGAAAGGGAAGCTGAAAAGGAGTAGGTGCTAAGAGAAATCTATGTCACGTTGAGGTGGCATCCATTTCATTAAATGTTAATACACTTTAGATAATTTTAACGGAAGAGGGGTATATTTGAACTCATAGTATAACAGCAGGGGTATAGTTGGCCCAAAAATTTAATGAAGGGTATGTTTGACCCTTTTTCAATAGTATAGGGGTATATTTGGCCCTTTTTTGTACTAAAAATATGAGTCAGTTCGGGTAAATATTTTTTCACCCACAACACACATGTGGATCCCTACCTTAATTTTTTTTTATATGAGTAGGAGGTGTACCCACTTTTTTTATTTTTTTTTATTTTTTAAACATGAGTAGGAGGTGAATGACGATACCACGTCCAAACTCATGCTTCTAATATAGTTAAAATATTTTCCTTTAAAGAAAAAAAAATCATCAAAAAAGAAGAAAATTTTATTTTTGATCATTTATAGGCGAAATTAGTTCTTCATAATTATCTTAAACTTTTGATTTTATTATTCTTGCTCCAGTTAACACTTAATTATTATTATTAACTTTTAGTACTTATTAATTTAATCAAAACACTTTTTAATTTGTTGTCCTATTATTAATCAATATAACATAGGAGTATATTGTTTCAAAAATATCTTTTACAAAAAATGAATCCGTCATATCAGACACTTTGAATTTATATTATATACAATGACGAATTTGATTAAGAAATTACGAGCACATTTGAACCCAATATTTTTGACACAAAGCTTAGATATATATGTAATGGATTACCAAAAATTAAATAAATTCTAGCCCTCCATAGTCTGAAATAATGTAATGGTTTTGATGATAAACATAAAAAGATTGAACCAATTAAATTTAAAGCTTTGATCAATCTCTCTATTACCATACGTTTATTTATCTATATAATTGTGGTCCTACGTGATGTGGCACGAAATATCTCAATTTTTAAATTCCAAGTGTTTCTATCAGTAAATACAATTACTCAACTTTTTTTCCTATTTTACTTTTCGTTTAAGTGTGTTTTTTATGGAATAAGACTTTTCCGTTTGGATGACTGGCCAGCTTAAAAAAATAAGTTGGGGTAGCCCAACTTATTTTTTTGGCTCGTTTTATAAGCTTTACCTTTTTAAAAAAATTTAAACGGGCCCTAATACCAATGTACATAAAATTTTCTATATATATGAAATTAGACCCATATTTATCCAGTGTAGCGGTATTTTTTTTGTTTACCAAATATGGTAGGAGTTTTGTTTCAAAAAGTATACAAAATCCTTCGCAGACATCTGGAGATGATTGTTGATCAATAGTAGGAAGCAGGTTCCAAATGCACGAAAAATTCCTTGAGGAATTAAGCTTATGGTATAAACGCATGCAGAGGCGAATTTAGGATTTCTAGAACATGGGTGCACCACTATAAAAAAGAATGAAAAACATGAATTAAGTGGGAATTTGATACCTAATCTTCTAGGTAAATAACTCAACATTCAATCACGTGCACCATTAATCTTCTTGTAGCATGAGTGCCGCTATTATACCAATTTTTAAAAATATATATACATAAAATACCTAATTTTACGAAAAGACAATGGGTTAAGTGCCCATAATTTAGCCTACAAATTCGCCCCTGGACGTGTGGATTAAGGAAATGTGTTCTATCATGAAAATATTGCACTATGAGAGCCAAACTGTCAATGAAGAGAACATGTTCCCAAGGAAGCTGCTGCTTAGTTCTCAAGTTGTTAGGTTGATTCTTTGTTCTTGAATTCTAACCTATTTACTTTACTAGAAGTTTATAATAGGTGTTGAGTGATTGAGTTGTAAAGACTTTCAAGACTAGGGAAGAATCTTGAAAGGGGTAGCTACAATTAGAAAGAATTGTAGGGGTTGGTGCTAAGTTGTTAGTCCCTTTAGTTATAGAGTTGTAACGTTAAACTGCTCGAACCTATCACTACTAGAATCAAACCCACCACCATTAAAGCACCATATGAGAAGCTCGCCTTGTCATTGGGCTCTCAGTGATAGGGTCGTTACCATCGAACCGCCCGGCACCACGGATCTCCACCCATAAACCACCAATCTTCATCTCCATTTCAATTTACCCCGTCATTGTTCTTGAGTTTGATTTGATCAGGTCATAACAGAAACAACCGGGTAAGTTGATATGGTTGAAGTTGCCGATGGGTTATGTGATTTATTGAGATTTTTTAATAAATTAATGATTGTGGTTCGTTGGGGTGTCATTTGGAGAATAATGGTTAAAATTTGAGAATTTCACGAAGATTTGGCCTATTTCGGATGGAGTTTTGTGGTTTAAGTTCGTAGGAGACGAAGCCTAATCTTTGTATAAGTTTGTATAACAGTGTAGAAGTGTGTATAAATACCTCTATACATTATTATATCCTTTTATAAAAGATTGATACATTGTCTACGGTAAGTGTATAATGTTGTATATCATGTGTATAACCACTGTCGCAAAAGAAGTTGGCTATGTAGATGTAAGTTAAAAATATGATTACGATGATGTAATATTTTATGTTGGATTGTATAATATTGAAAATATCCCTTTTTTCATTTTGTTGAGAGGTCCGTAATTTTAGAAAAATTAAAGCAAATAAGCTCCCATCGGTTTGATACCGTAATTTTAATCTATAATCTTTGATTTCATAATAACAACATCTAGATATGAGGAAAAAATAATCAAAAAATTATGCGACGCGACAAACATTTAGATTGTATTTATGAAATGTAGCTATCATTTTTAAAAAATATGAAACATAGCTACCGTATTCTGAAATGTAGCTATCGGTATGTGTTGTTGCAGCTCTTTCGTGAAATTTTAGCCGATACAAATGAACTGACATAGCTAATATCCGCTTGATATATCTCGCTGATATAACTGATACAATTCTTCTGCCTGATACAATAATTATAGTTATGTTTTATAAATTCACAAATTGCAGCTATTTTTCGTAATTACTCTCCAAGCTATATAGCTGTTTACGAAATGTTCTAAAAAATAATCCACCAATTTATAGAGTAAATTACAAGTGGTGAGAAAAAAGAGAGTACGATGATGTTGTTTGTTTAACGCGCTCTCGATTCTATCTGGCAAATAAGGAGACACTAACTCACAAGGAATTCTGTAGATGACACCATAGCCACAGCCTCCTAATTTTTATACCCATTCATTGCATTTCACCTTTTCATTTAGCCTTATACATCACCAGAGAGAGGTAGGATTTTTTCAGGAATATGATCAACTAACGGATTTTCAATCTCCAAGGTTACCTTTTACCTTCAATATCCTCATTTTCCTCCCCACCCACCCTTTATTGGGTATTCTTGTCCCAAGCAAATACTACTAGTATCCATAATTAGGGTTAGGGGGATGCGTATGGAAGCATCCGGTACAAATGCAGACCCTCACAGAGCTACATCTTCGTCTGGTAGAAGATATGGAGTCCAGTTATCTGCTTCCAACTTGTTACGTTGGCCATTGTCTACACTCTTAGAATATTCCGGCTTTCTTAGTAGGCTGCAATCCACTAATTCTGATGAATCCGATAATGTGACCTACCGAGATGATTCGGGGGCATTATCGACTACTACTGGCGAGGTTGCCATTAGGATTATTGGTGCTACTGATCAAGAACATAATGCAGTCGGTGGGCAAAATGAAGCAGTTGTGCAACCGACCGGGTCTGCAGTGTCAGTGGGGGAGGGAGAGGTAGCATCGCAGGCCGATGTGGGGCCCACTGAGAGTAATAATAGTAATAGGGATTCTTCTTACCAAAGATATGATATACAACAAGCCGCTAGGTGGATCGAGCAAGTTCTCCCCTTCGCTTTGCTTTTGTTGGTTGTTTTCGTTCGCCAGCATTTGCAAGGTACTGCACTATTATTTTCCTTGTGCTAACTAAATCATTTGAACCAATTATTGTTTGTACATAGTTTAGTTTGTTTGCTTCCTGTGTTGCTTACATTTCTTTCGGTAATTGGAGTGCTATCTAAAACAACCTCTCTACCCACAAAGCGTGAGTGGTAAGGTCTCAAGGTACATTCTACTCCTCTCTCGCATCTTGCCACAAATGCCTCGTACCCCACTTTCATTACACTGGTTAATGTTTGACAAGTTGTTGTAGTTTAGTTTGTTTGCTTGATTTCAGCATATTTTGGACTGCACGGGGCTTTTTTTTTTTCTGGTAGAGCAATCCCAGAACTTTTAACTTCTTTGTACCCATGGTACTGTCTGCTCAGTTAATGAGGAGGGCTGGTTTGTGATTTAGGTGCTAATTGAGTTCTTCTACATTAGTAGGTTGTTGTGTTCTCATGACTATACGGATTTTTGTCTTTCATACGTGCCTCCTAGATTGGCCAGGTCGTGTGTTTGATATAAGGGTATTGCATTTATACATCAGTATTGCATTTATACATCATTCTTTTTGTTGTTAGGTAAGGACTATAATTTTTATTTGGATCAGATACCAGCATTTCCCAGCAATTTGTCCTAACTGTTATCCTTGGCCTGCGTGGCATGTTTTGCTCTTGTGAATGCTCTATGATAATGTCATTGTCTTCTCTTGTTTTATTTTTACTCGCTGGATCGAATAGCTCACTTTCCCTCCTCTCTTTGTTCATTGTCCTCTCATTTTGTTTTCCGCTTTTCATCCTTTAGCTGTCTTAGCTTACCTTTTGTTTGGGGGAGGGGGAGGTAATCTAGGTTCTATTTTTTCCTCTGTTGAGAGATGTGATGCCTATCAAGTATCAAGTTTCTCTGTGTGCTTGAGGTTGAGCATGTTCATTGTGATTATCATATATTTTGTGGGTTGTACCTCTAAATATTGCTTTCTGACTTGTTGGCGAATTATACAGGTTTTTTTGTTACAATATTGCTCGCCGCTGTCATGTTCAAGTCAAATGATATTGTAAAAAAGCAGACAGCACTTAAGGTGATGTACAACCACTGGTACACAACAGAAAATATAGGGTGAAAAAAAAAAAAGGAACTAATTAGCTGATTATAAAATTATTCATCTTTTCCTTACTGCTTTCAGCCTGATCATTGATTCATACTACTTCATAATGAAATTGTTATTGATCTTCTTCCTTGCAGGGCGAGAGGAAAATATCAGTTCTGGTGTGCATATCTCTTTTCTTCACTGTTCATGTAATTGGGATTTATTGGTGGTACCGAAAAGATGATCTTTTATATCCATTGCTGATGCTTCCGCCGAAGACGATACCCCTCTTTTGGCATGCGATCTTTATAATAATGGTGAATGGTGCGTTCTTTAAAATTTGTTGTTTTTAGACTGAACCTATTGCTTTGGTGTTCGGAACTTTATGAACTGACTGTATCATTGAGTTAATTTCTGTTACTTTGCTTTTCTGTGATAGACACTTTGATTCGCCAGGCAGCAATGGTCTTTAAATGTTTTCTGCTAATGTATTACAAGAACAGCAGGGGCCATAACTACCGTAAACAGGTAGCGATAGTGTAGAGATATTTGACAACCACAGTGGAAAACAGGCATGAGAGCTCTCATGCCCTGTGGTATATGTACAATGAAACAGGAACCTTCTGAGAAGAGCTATTTGCTTTTACAGGGACAAATGCTAACTTTGATTGAGTATCTTCTACTGCTATATCGTGCTTTGCTGCCAGCTCCTGTTTGGTATCGTTTCTTTTTGAACAAGGACTATGGTGGCCTCTTTTCATCATTGATGACTGGGTTGTATCTAACTTTCAAGCTCACTTCTGTCATCGAGAAGGTAAAATAGTTGAAGGATCAGTATTTTCATCCATGCATTCCTTCTCATTATCTTTCTAATTTTGAGGGCTGTTATCATCATTTCTCTAACATACTGGTCTACTGACCCTATCTGTATATTCCTTAGGTCCAATTCTTCTTCACGGCATTGAAGACCCTGTCACGTAAAGAGATTCACTATGGAGCATATGCGACTTCCGAACAGGTAATAGGGTTTGTTTTGCGTTTTGAGTACCTAGTATGAAGTTGTTTCCTTTAGCAGAATACGAGAAATTTAACCTTGTTGAAACTCTAGTGGTTTTACCTGCATGCTTAAATAAATAGCCATAAACAATTACCAGCATTCACTTCATTATGAATATTGATAGACTCATAATTAAGTCTAGCAAAAGAGGGACTAGCCTCATCATAGTGATTAGAGAACACCTCTTATAGTTCATTAGTCAGTCGATCTAGTTGGTGATATTTACATGGGAATGTATGGGTGTTTGATGACTTGATTCACCACTTAAAGCTGAATACATTAAGGGGTCGTTTGGTTTGTGGGACAAGGGGTAATAATCCCAAGACAAATGACGGGATTATTTTATCCCGCGTTTGGTTGAAGTTTTGATTTCGGGATTAGCAATCCTGAGATTATTTATACCATAATTAGGGTATTATTTTTATACCACTCAATGTGGGATGACAACCTTAATCCAGGGATAAAACACCAATATGACAAAGTTGCACCTCTCCAAAGCTCTTCCCCAAAGTCCTTCAAAAAAGTTAAGGTTAAAATTTGAAATAAAAGTTTATCCCAGTTTATGTAGTGTAAACCGAGCACATGTTTTATATTATACCCTGTATATCCCATTTATATTCCAATTAACCAATCATCTATTGATAAAAGTATGACCCCTAAATAATGCCGTTCATTATTAAATCCCCGTATTATAATCCCGATATTACTTGTTCATCAATCAAACGACCCCCCAGGATTAAATCTTGGTTTTTTTAATAACAGAAATGAATGATAAGTAAATTCATCAAAGACCTATTTAAATGGATTACTACATTGTTATTGATCATTTTAAAAAGTATTTTTGGAGAATTTTGAATAATCAGTTTTAGTTTTGATAAACTAATTGTCTTCATTAAGTAACAATTAGTTATTAGCTCTAGAAGTTTTTTTTTTTTTTTTTAATAGCCTCCATCGATTGTAATTAAGGGATCTGATGTAATTGATTAAATGACATAAAACAATCCAAATTAAATGCTGACAAAAAATATTTAGAAAATTTGAGTGGATTGAACAGCTTATCACCAAACTAAAAATGTCGATTGTTATATGTTATACAATTTCATTGTTAGGTCTTATATTTCTTATTTGGAATTCAGCATTTTTGACGGAATAACAGACATTAATTTTGGTAACGATGTGGACATTTTCCAATGAATATTTTAAGAACGGCTTTTCAGGGAGCCAAATTCAATTGCATGCTTTCTCTATAAGGGGTTCCTGTGAACTTCTGCAGTCTTTGGAAGACAAGAAGCTGTCTGCTGTTATCATTTTACATCTTTAAAATTCTGGACTTCTTATATACTACAGCCTTTTGAAACCTGTAACACCAAAAAAGTATTTCATAGGAACTCTACTAAACTGTGTTTTTTAAGTGTTTCCTGAAGTTAAAAAATTATTGGATTCATTGCAGGTCAATGCAGCTGGGGATCTGTGCGCTATTTGCCAGGAGAAAATGCATGCCCCAATCTTATTACGTTGTAAACACATATTTTGCGAAGATTGTGTATCTGAATGGTTAGTTTTCTGCATCTTCTCCTGCATGTTGTGCTAGGACTCACCTTGAGCATGGCCACTTTATGATGCTATGTTCTTTAGTGGAATAAGCTCTTTCTCTAGCAGCTTTTAATGATTGTGGTAGGAATAAGCGAATAAGCTAAGATTGTACATAACATGTCGACCAAGCACATTGAATATGTGATGTTCTTTCTTCAGTTTGTTTGATATCTATATTAGATTGGGTATCTGATGTAAATCTCATAAAATTTTGTTGAGGAAGTTTATTATTTCATTTTTGCTTGTGTTTGCTTTACCTCAGACAGATGGATCCCAAAAAAATCTATGATTTAATTATACATATCTTGAGTTCTGAATATTTGTCTCTTCCTCTTTTGGTGCTCCAGAAAACAAACATAGAAATATCCTTTCATTTGTCTCCATTTTTTTCCTCCAATCAGTCACAGAAGGCATTCCTCCCCCAATCGAAAGAGATTGACCAAAGAAAAAAAATCTATTCACGTATTTCCTCTTTCTGAGAAGATTCACTTAGTTTCAATTTTGAAATTAATTTTGTCAATTATGCGTTCCTCCTCATTGTGAATATCATCTCATTCCTCTTCCTTGTTTTTGGTGCGAAGAGACCTAGTAGACTATTTCCATAGTGGAAAGACAATCTTGAAGATTTCCTCTTAAGTTTTTGTATGCCATGCTTGATGCTTGATTACTCACTATGTTCTGCTGTCAGGTTTGAGAGGGAGAGAACATGCCCTTTATGCAGGGCTTTGGTAAAATCTGCCGATCTTAAATCATTTGCTGATGGTTCAACTAGTCTCTTTTACCAGTTATTCTGAAGGGATATTTGTTAATGTGAGGGAGTTTCTAATTTAAAGCGGCCAGCTCTGCTTAGACCAGCTATGTCGGATCTCCATCAGCAGAAAGAGAAATTGACATTCCATTCCGTAGGACTCTGATTTTCCCCTTCCAGAAATTGGAGTGGCTTGTCACGATTTTTGAGGCCATTGTTTATTTGCTGATCCATAGGAGCAGCAGCTGTTGTTCATATGTTTATAAATGAAAACTATATGTATTGGTCCACTAGTCAACAAAACTAGCAGTTTTAAAACTCATGGTGTAGCTCATTTTTCATATACTATATGTACTTTATGTCCCAATAGGAGTTATGATTAACTTATTATTTGGAGGGGTTTTGTAAGGCATAACCAAGCGCGTAATCTGCATTCTCATTTGTGTAGTAATTTATGTGAGATCGTTAAATAGGTAAACCATCTTTTGGGGAAAAGTTCAGTTCCTGGGAGCTCTATAATGCCGCAAGAGGACATTCAAGTCATAAACAGGATAGCCTCGTTCCATGACAACCTAGTAGATTCATCTCACTTCTGACGTCATAACCTTTAGAAGACGCCATGCTAGTATCGCTCATCATTCTTGCACAACAAACAACCGTAGTATATTTCACAAATTCAACAAGCTCTTGGTCAAAATGATCCCTTTCATCACCAACCTCAAAATATCGAGCGAACCTACGAACACGTCCTTTACTGAAGGATTACAACCGCCTATTTCCATAAGAATCACTCGTCATAGTTAACTTCCCCCACTTGACATAAAGCCGATATCCATTTCCTCAAAAGAACCCCCAAACCACTTATTCTTACTCCACCACCATAGTCCCATCCTGTCGAAAGTTCACTTAGCCTCTCATACCCCATGCATTATCAAACTTAGCACACCCCGTGCTCCCATCAGATGAGTCATACATTGTGACCGTCGTGTCACCACACTTGACTATTCAAATTCTCTTCAATACACCTCACCTCCGTAGGATAGAAAGAAAACCATTTCCACATCCGAATCTCTATATTCTATGCCAACCTCCCGGGCCACTGATGCTCGGCCTTGATCTGATGACAATTCGGGCACTAAGCCACATAATATGTCACATTCTTTTTCATATCGTTCTACCAGTAGACCACTTTAAGGTCATGATACATCTTTGTCAAACCAGGACGAATGGAATACCTAGAACCATGTGCTTCTGCCATAATCCTTTCTCATAGTCCCTCAACATCAACAACGACGACAACAACAACAACATACCCAGTGAAATCCCACAATGTGGGGTCTGGGGAGGGTAAAGTGTACGCAGACCTTACCCCTATCTCGGAAGACATAAGAAACACATAATCTTCCTTGTCATTCCAACGTACCATCTCCCCCTTGCTTGAAAGTCATAATTCTGTGCTGTTGGATCCCCTCTTTAAGCTAAAGCAGGAAGGGATCGTCATACCGCTTTTCCTTCACCTCTGCAACCAAGGATGATTCAACACCATTCTGAACAATCACCCCTCCATCCTCTGAGTCTCGGACTCCTAAGCTCGCCAATCTACAAATGTCTGTCACACCCCAAATCTAAGTGAGGCGGACAGACACTCGGTGCCTTAATTTGGCTGAGTGAACCAACCTGTAACATCTCATATAACTAAATCTATCTCAACACGGAAGGTCTTAAGTCAACTTCTTTTCTGCCCGAGTACAGTACTAAATAGCGCATGCGTAACATAAATGAAAAAGAATTAAAACACTCAAAAAGAGACCAGAAAAAAAGAATGGAAGAATGAATAGGACACCTTTTTCCAACTCTTCTCTATTCGACGGAACAAGACATCCGTACTTACAAGATTTAAAATAAATAAAAAAAGAATTAAACAATCAAGAAGAAACAAAAAAGAAAAAGAAAAAAAAGGACTTTTTGTTTACCAATTCTTCTCAATTCCCCAACTTAATCTCCCCACATATGCCACAAAACTGAAGAAGGAAAATGTGATATAGTATACTACTCTAATATTAAAACTTGAAAGAAATTCGGTACTCGCAATTCAGCAGCAGCATATCATTGACTTCTTATATCTTCCCCCGTGGAAGTTGGAAAATTGGAACTTGTTGGAGCTTCATTCTGAGAACCATCTGCTGTTACTTGGGGTGCAATGGAAGCAAGAGCTTTCACAGAGGGGCTGCGAGAGAGGGGTACCTCCGAGGGGGTACGTGGGGATGAAGGTGTTGGAGGGGAAGTAGAAAGCATCCTTGAGACAGCAGGTACGGGGTACACTTCTGTTACTTCATCAATGCCTTCATCTAGATACACAACATCTTGCATTGTTAATTGGTGGTACTCCACTATCTCTCTTAAGAAGCGATTCTCACGAGCATACACTGAATTCTCATGCGCTAGACGAGCCTTCTCTGCTAATAGTGTCTCAAGTTGAAGCCGTATCTGCAATTTCAGATGATACCAAAAGCTTTAAGTGCACAATGGATGTAGTTTAATTAACAATTTCAAATGTTAAAACGAATGGAATAAAGGCATTGAGTATGTTTTTACGCCACTTGCTTTTCTCTAAGCACCTTGCTCCTTTCAATGAAATTTGAATGGTATACTAGCAGCAAGGAGCACATATATGAATTGAAGTCACTAGAATTTATAACCATCACATTGGCCAATCACAGAAGAAGTGTCCGTGAGATAGATTTTTGCCACGATTTGCTTGTTATAATGAATATCAAATCTCGCAGAGGTAATGCTCTTCTTAAGTTTGTTGAAGATAATATTTAGATTCTTATGCACTGTCTCACTCTTCAAAGTGGCAACTGAAGGGGAAAAAACACTAAATCTAAGACAAAACTTTTCAAGATTGTAAGATCTGCTTCTTGCTGCTTCCAGATGACTTACGAAGGAAGAAGAAGATATAATGTCAAAGGAATGCTTATTACATGAAAACGCATATTACATTTGTACAAGTAGGTGGAGGAATTACCATGTCATCATCTTCAGGATTGTCTCCCTTTTCACAAGACTCCCGAAGGATTTTATTTTCTTCTTCAAGCTGAGAACACCTTAGTTTTGCAAAAGCAAGATCTGCTTTAACAGTTTTTAGTTCTCGTAGAAGAAGCTTGGCTTTGGCAGCAGTTGCCATCGCCACCTGAAACCCAAAATACATGCCAATGATGCACTTCACCAGTAAGGAGATATATTACCAAAGGAAGTTCATAATAAAACCCCACACAAGAATTCAGAACAATAAGGGAGCTATGTAAACCTGTGCCCTACCATTTAGAGAACCCATGGGATTTCATTCTGTTAAGTTAATATTGGTATTGAGGGTAATCAGGTGAACTACTGCTAATATATGAATGCAAAATTATGTCATCCATTTGTGTACTTTTCTCAAATAATCTTACTAATGGAATATTTAGTTAGTGATAGGACACTTCCACTTGCCAAAAGTACAACACAATGTCACAGTTCCGATTTTGAACTACAGTTGTGAAGTAGACCTGAAATCTGGAAAAGCGTTCTCTCTGGATATTTTATTGCCTTAGTTCTAGATGAGCAAGAAATACATTATAACAAGTTGCCAACTTACATCACGAGATGCCTTTAGTTGATCCTCATGATTGGTTTGTCTTGAGGATTGCTGCCATTCGCTATGTAGACCAGAGACATGATTTTGTTCCTCAGAGTTGGCACCTTTTCTCCTGATCTGCAGTTTGCGCGTCTCTTGAATAATGTCAGCGGTCTTGTTCTCAACAATTGTACGCCCCTCCTGAGATTCAAGAAAAACTTATGTTGAAGCAGCACTAACCTGATTAGGAAATCACATACACTATAAGCTATTCTTCTGAAAATCAACTTGCATTAGATGACAAATTGAGCCATGATCCTCATTCTTAGGCACAATAGAATAGAAAAAGATGAGATAGATAATTTCCAAATAAACAGTTCATTTATATATTAAACACATACATGTGGACATGAGGAATCATGAATATGAAATTAGAGAAGAGCCTTGCACTTTCATAAATCTATTTGAATTGGTCATTCAATGCGAATATACTATTACAAGCTTATAACTTCAGCTTAATATGTCATAAAACACTGTATCAACTAAACAATCATTTGAAACAGATAAAGATTTTCAGGAAAATAGGAAATTATAAATTAGTGTAGAAATCATGTCAGACAATTAATGAACATAGGAAGTACCACAATTAACAAACTTCAAAAGCTAGCATATGAGCTTCTTTGCAAAGAAATGGTACTTATTATACCTCCAATGCATTTCCAATGGTGTCACCAATGTGGTTCAAAGAAGATGTGAGTGCATCCAGGCCTTTCCGCAGTTTCGGATTATCCATTTTTCTGGACACATTAGGGTTCTGATATTGCTGATAAAACTGGATATTGAGAAGGATATTGGAAAGTTAGATCAGAAGCTCATAACATAAGCATGAAGTGTTTACTGAAGCATTCCTTTGGATAAACAGAAGAGACGAAGTTCTATAAATGGGGATAAAACGAGAAAATAGTTGTAGTTATATTCCTGCTTGAGGTTATTCATGTTTTATGGGGTCAATGATCACCTGGGTTTCTTTTAGGGAGCTGCTGCCCGGAGCTTCGAATTGCGGTGAAATGTTGTCATCTTCAAGAATTGCTTTAGCTTTCTTTGCCAGAACTCCCCAAAAACCACCTGTTTCATTGGAACTTGACAATGATGTATATTCATAGGAAGGAGGAGCAGCCTGATTTCCAAGCAAATTGCACGTGAATATCAGAACCGAGAAAGTAGTTGTAAAATATGATGGCAAATGCTAGCCGTGGAAACCTTTCTTATGGAACACGAAAAAACACAAAAATATGGGGCACAACGAAGTCCGCACCGACTATTCGGATTACATATCAAGTTCAAAATTAAAAATCAGAATGTGCACTGGTAAGAATTAGCAGTTTAAATAGTTAAACATTAACTTTTTTTTTTTTTATATTTGATAAACGTGATGTCCAGGATACCTGCCACCTCCCACCCGCAAAAAGTACCAGGTAAGATCCACCAAGACTAGTTAATGAACTAATTAACTAGGCCTCAATCAAATATTAGTTGGGATCTGTTGTATGAATCCTCTGTATTTCCAGTCCAATCAGGTTCATTTCATTCCAATACTAGATAAGCAGGGGAGAAAAGTTTCAGTTTCAATAAACTGAAACTTTTACTTTCTTCAACATTTATATGCATTTAATCAGAGGCGGATCTAGGATTTGACGGTGGCAGGTGCCACAATTTTCTTCAATGTACATTTTGTTAGGAACGTGTATTTGGGTCGGGTCCATCACTTTTGAGTTTATTCGGGTCAACTTAATAGGCCGTTTTTTATTTGCAAATATAAAATTACATCTCAAAAATCAAGAAACGAACATAATTAGCATCTTAAACAAGGAATCACACCCATTAACAACAGAAGTAAAATCAACATTTTCACCAAGGAACTTACATCTTTTATGTATATTAAAAAATGAACTTGCACAAGTAAAATAACATCTTCAATAAGGGAATTACACCAATCAAACTAAGAAAAATAATAGAAAAACTCTTCAATAGGTAAATTACACCCCATAGGTAAATGTAGAATTAGGTAAACAACAAGTTCTCAAAAATAAATCATAAATTTCATGTCTTTTCTAAGCAACGCTTACGAAATTTCCATCACAATTTAAGTAGTAAATAGATTGAATGTAACAATTATAGAAAAGCACGAATTTTTATAATACACTCCCTCCGTCCATTTTTATTTATTCACTACACTAAAATAGATGTCCACTTTTACTTGGAAGTTGCATAGTTTGAAAACCCAAGACATAATTTACCATTTTATACCTATCTTACACTTATTATTAAGTACTCCCATTCATTTCTCATTTTATTTATTACTTATTAAGAGTGTCCCAAGTCAAATATAGACAAGTAAACATGGACGGAGGGAGTAATCAACAAGAAAAATTATAAAAAAATTGAATTTTGATCTCAACCCAAAATTCTCATTGAGACCCAAGTTTTTCGATTTAAATACTCACAGATTTAATTTTAGGGATTTTGAAGTTTCTATTTTGTGTGTTCTCGCTAGAGATCACAGATAAAATAATAGAATAGATGAAAGACAATATAAATAATAAAAAGATAAATAGAAAATTAGGAGAGCCAAAAAGGGAAATGACTGGTACGAAGGAACTAAAAAGCACGAAGAAAGACGGGAGTCGGAAAATGTTCAAGATAGATTCAAACTTGTGTCTACCAGCCATGACACCTTTGTGTAATTTGCGACTGGGGGTGGTAGGATCAAATATTTAATCTAGTTTAAGCAAATTGCAACATAGGTATATAAAAAATTTATCAATCTACGGAGTGCCATGCCACCCCTACCCTAAAGATGGATCCGCCCTTGCATTTAATGCTCACAGATACAGGTGATTTCATCTTAACAGCAGTAGAAGGATATGCAATACTCCAAAATAGGTACTCCCTCCGTCCTATTTTAATCGTCGCTTTAACTCTTTTCAAGCCCATTAAGAAAAACAATTAATACAAGGTGTAATTTACTAAGTTATCCCTATTTATTATAAATGTTTTTTGAGAATTGAGTAAATATTAAAAAGGAATACTCCCTCCGTCTCAAAATATTTGTTGTGGTTACTAAAAATAGTTGTCTCAAATTATTTATCATTTTCGAAGTTCAAGGCAAAATTAATCATCTTTTTCCTATTTTACCCTTGGTAGAATTTTTCTTGAAGACTACAAACCCCTCCATTAACACATAAATTGATTTGAACATTTAATGTAGAGAGATAATAACTTAGAAATAAATAAGGTTAAAGTAGTAAAAAAATCCCTTTCAATCATTGTTTCTTAAGGGGCGTGTAAACCAAAGAAGCGACAAATATTTTGAGATGGAGGGAGTACTTCTTTAATGTTGGAAATAGTTGCTAACTCTGGTGTTGAATTCCTAAAGTGACACTTATTTTGGGATAAATTTCTTAAGATAAAGAAACATTTAAAATGGGACGGAGGGAGTACTGTAATTTTCAAGGAAGTAAATTTCTCTCACTCTGACTAATAGTTATTATCTCATAAAGTCGTCATTCATTCTTGATTAGAATTTTCTTCAACAAAAAAAGTGACTTACTGACATAATAACTATTAGTTGAATAATCATCAATCTGGAAATGAAGAGTGAGGGGATCTGACCTGAGAATTAGGATGTGGAAAAGCGGAATCGGCATAAGCAGAGGAGAGAGAAGAGTCACGATGAGCGGCAGAGGCTCTAATCGCCTGAGCAGCCAGACTTGACGAAGAAATTGTATCTCTTCCTTCATCATCATCATCAGGAGGACGAAAAACGTTCTCCTCCTTGATAGTTGACGACTTTGTGATCCCTTGCCTCCTTCTATACGCCATTCAACGGGACTACCACGTACACAACCACTAAATTGGATGTATTATTATTATTATTATTAGTTGGATTTGATTTGATTTTGCAGAACAGAAATGTAAGGGAAGAGGGTGATGGAAAATTGGAGTTGGAGAGAGAATGTGCGGGAAAAGGAATCTAAAGTTGTAACCAACTTCTTTTTAAGTTGACATTATTTAATGCCCCTTTATTTTATTATTAAATCCACCGTCTCATAACTGGAAGAGTCTTTTTTTCTGTTTTTTCTTTCTTTTCAGTTTGCCTAAATTCACAGTACAGCACAAAATAGGCCCCATTGG
Source organism: Lycium ferocissimum (assembly GCF_029784015.1). Lineage (NCBI taxonomy): Eukaryota > Viridiplantae > Streptophyta > Magnoliopsida > Solanales > Solanaceae > Lycium > Lycium ferocissimum. The sequence continues at coordinate 43,530,061 of NC_081346.1, forward strand.
ATGATTTGTCAGCACATATTTTTAATTCAGCGAATTATACTTTGAAGTTACTTGTTGATTAAAAAATTTTGTTTCTGAATTTTATAGTAATATGAAATTTATGCTTACAAAATTACAGTTGTCAGCTTTATTTAGGAGAAGAAAGCTTTAGAGCCCGTATGCTTTATTTTTTGAGGTGAAAGGTTCAATTAATTGTTTTAAAAATTTATCTAAAAGCGACCCTTATAATTCGAAAACGAACATAAATTATTTTTTTTTCGAAATTTTTTGTTTCAATTATTTAGGTGAAAGGTTCAATTTTGTTGTTAAAATTCGAAATTGCTCAATTTTACGCTTCGCTATATTTTGGATCCATTTTTACTCTTGTTTTAAGCAAATTATCTCGTTTTTTTGTCTTGGCATTAATAGAGCTTCAACTTGAAATGGATGAATTCCACGGGTCAAAATATTTCGAGAAAAATTTGCCATTTTACGTTTGAGTATGGTTTAAAATTCCCCGCAAATTGGAGCTCCACTAGGGTCAATTGCAAAAATGAAATGTTTTCATAACGGAAAGCTGGTAAGATTAGACCCAAAATATTATAGAGGGAAAAGTTGCTTAATTTCAGATAGTATTGGACAAATTTAACCATTTTCCTTTATTTCTTTTAGTATTTTTTAGATATAAATGTCGTTAAAGTGCAGACCACACATATAATATAACCTTCAATTAGAATTTTCATTATTTAACTATATAGATTTACGTATTCTTCATATATTCACTTGTGTTAGCAACTATTATTATGGTATATTGGTATGATTTCCCGAACTTGCTGGAGCAATGATGTCAAACTTTACGTTCCAGGAGACAAGACCATGAATGAAAGTTGGTGAAAGTATTACTGATGTTCATTCCACGCTATTTAGAGTACTTTTTATTCCAACTAACTTTCTTATTTTTATTTCATGTTATCCTAAAGGCCAAAGTCATAGATGGACCCTTGAACTTATCCTGATTTTCCATCTATTGTTTTGTAAATCCGAACCCCGAACATAAGATAAAATGTACCATTTGAACCCCTCGCGCATTCTAACCTAAAGACACGCGCGAAACTCACTTTTTTTGAAGACATGGAAAAATAGACCAGTGACATGGAGCCATGTCATGTTACCTGTTTTTTTTTTGTTTTTAAATAAGCCATGTCAACAAAAACAATTAATTTTAAGTCTATTTTCAAATCTATTTAAATAATTAAAAAAAAATGAAAAACCCAACCCATCCTCTCCGATAGCCCACCTCGCCGCCGCCACTGCTGCCGCTGCCTCCTCCGCAGCTTTCTTTTTTTTTTTTTTAATTTTTAATCGTTAAAAATTAATTTTAACAAAAACTCTATTTTAAAATCAATTTAAATAATTTTAAAAAATTGAAAAACCCAACCCATCCTCTCCGATAGCCCACTTCACCGCCGCCACCGCCGTCATTGCCCCCCCCCCCCCGCCGCCGCTTCAAAATCTATTTAAATAGCTTTTTTGTTAAAATTAATTTTTAATGATTAAAAATTTAAAAAAAGAAAGCGGCGATGGCGGCGGAGGAGGAGGCGGCGGCATAGGAGGCGGGGCGGCGGTGGCGGCGGTGAAGGGGGCTATCGGAGAGGATGGGTTGGGTTTTTCAATTTTTTTTAATTATTTAAATAGATTTTAAAATAGAGTTTTTGTTAAAATTAATTTTTAATGATTAAAAATTCAAAAAAAAAAAAATTGGTCTCTCACGCTCGTTTAAAGCAAAGAGCTTCACGCGTGTGCCCGGCACCACGAGGGGGTTCAAATGACACAGTTTATCTTATGTTCGGGGGTTCAGATGGTCAACGTTTCAGTTGGGAGGTCTAGATGGAAAATCAGGACAAGTTCAGGGGTCCATCTATGACTTTGGCCTATCCTAAAAAAAATTCTATGTTTCAGGAATAATTTCTTTTTCTGCAGAGACTTATAAAGAGTCCGGAGCCTAAAGGGTATAAAAATACACGGTATAAACCAAAAGGGAGTAGCCAAAAATATATATACCAAAAGAGGTATAACGTGGACTGATCCACGTTATACCCCAACTTTTTTTTTCCCTCTATCAGAATCACAAAACGAAAAAAAAAAAAAAAATTGTATAACTTGGACTGATCCACGTTATACAAATAATTTTGTATAACGTGGTGATGTCCACGTTATACCCTGAGGCCAAATTGCTCTTCTAGCAATTCTTGAACACTCACATCTTCTTCTAATTTTATTCAACTTTTCTCTTTCTTCTTTTCTTTCTATTTTGCAAATTTAAATTCTCAAGTGAATTCTTCTTGCAATTTTACTTCTTCTTTTTTTAACTTACATAATATGAAAATTGAACGATCTGAAATGGAATATGATGGTATAGGATCCCAATTAATAATGACGATCTTAGCATTAGGCATCATAATTAATAAACAATCTCCTTTGTAGAATAAAATGTGGTTGGAATGTAAAACTATTTTTTCTCTTTCCTTGTAAGAAAGAAGAAGAAACAATTAAGAGAGAAAAATTCTCTCAAAATAGCATTTAAAACTTTTACTAACTAATTTAAGGGCAACTTACACAAATGACTACACTTTGGGTTTTTTCCAAGCATAGCTACACTTTTGCTAATTACATGTCGTAGCTACAGTAACGTGTATTCGAATTCGGTTGTATTTCGTTGTATTCAATTCGGACGTATTCAATTAAGCTGGATTCATTCCTAACTAATTTTACATTGTATTCAACTCAAAATACAACCGAATTTAAAATACAATAAGTTGAATACAATGTAAAATTAGTTAGGAATGAATCCAGCTTAATTGAATACGTCCGAATTGAATACAACGAAATACAACCGAATTCGAATACACGTTACTGTAGCTACGACATGTAATTAGCAAAAGTGTAGCTATGCTTGGAAAAAAACCCAAAGTGTAGTCATTTGTGTAAGTTGCCCTTAAATCGCTTAGTAAAAGTTTTAAATGCTATTTTGAGAGAATTTTTCTCTCTTAATTCTTTCTTCTTCTTTCTTACAAGGAAAGAGAAAAAATAGTTTTACATTCCAACCACATTTTATTCTACAAAGGAGATTGTTTATTGATTATGATGCCTAATGCTAAAGATCGTCATTATTAATTGGGATCCTATACCATCATATTCCATTTCAGATCGTTCAATTTTCATATTATGTAAGTTAAAAAAAAAAAAAAAAAAAAGTAAAATTGCAAGAAGAATTCACTTGAGAATTTAAATTTGCAAAATAGAAAGAAAAGAAGACAAGAGAAAAGTTGAATAAAATTAGAAGAAGATATGAGTGTTCAAGAATTGCTAGAAGAGCAATTTGGCCTCAGGGTATAACGTGGACATCACCACGTTATACAAATAATTTTGTATAACGTGGATCAGTCCACGTTTTACAAATATATTTTGTAAAACGTGGACTGATCCACGTTATACAATTTTTTTTTTTTTTTTCGTTTTGTGATTCTGACAGAGGGAAAAAAAAAGTTGGGGTATAACGTGGATCAGTCCACGTTATACCCCTTTTGGTATATATATTTTCGGCTACCCCTTTTAGTTTATATCGTGTATTTTTATACCCTTTAGGCTCCGGACTCGACTTATAAATCTGTTCTTGTTAGTATACAATCAAAATGGTATTCTGAATCTACCTTTGTTTTGTTTTCATTTCTGTACTCACGCTCATTTGAATGTACTATTGTTTTTAGCTTTTAACTTAAAAGGTCACGTTCCTTGTGTAAAAATGCGCTACTAGTTTGTCATGAATTGATGACCCTTCTTTTCTTTAGCCATCCCATCTTTTCTGAAGTTAACTTCACTTATTCACGAAGAATGATCAATCATATGATATGTGTCACTTTGTCTTTCGATCCTTCACCTTGCACATTAAAGACCAACCAACACTAAATGATACTAACCGAAACAGGAAAGTAGAGAGGCTTGGCTTATAAAGTATCCAATAATTTTAAGTTGTTATAAGGATCAACTCAATCAGCTTGCTCAGAGGATATTTTAAATTCAATGTATAAGTTTTACATGATAGAAGAGCATCCAGCAACCAATCTATTTCGGAGAAATTAACAGCATTTGTTCAAGCTAACTCAGAGCTGAAGGGCCAAGTCAGTGTCTAATGGAGCTAATAATGAACAGTATGATGATTGATTATTGTAAATAAAAGATGGCATGGTCTGCGGAGTGTTTGGTTTGTCCTGTAGAGACACTGATGGATTTACTTCCCTTCCCATCTTATTATAACTTCCCTGACCATACAAGGACCTCTCCATGTTATCTCTTGATACCTGTGACATGTCATTTTTCCCTACTGGATTCATTTTATTTAGCTGAGCTTTCAAGAATGGCATATCAAAAATGAACCTGGAGCTAGCTCTTGCTGGAGATGGCACTACAGGAATCTTGTTGTTCAGTTTCAACTCCAAAGATTGGCTCATTGGCTCAACAAAACTTCGGTTGCTGCTGCTACCAACATTGTTGTTTTGATCACAAATAGCTTCTTCGTTTTCGTGCTTTGATCCAAAGCCGTTATTTTTGGTTTGATCTGGAATAGTCCCAGTGACATTGGACTCTACAATCTTGTTTTGTGATCGTGTGATACGTGATGTGGGATTGGAACTCTTCTTGTTTCTCCACTTCAACTCAGATGGACTTGAACGAGGTTGCTCTAGAGCTAGTACAACTGGCAGAGCTTTGATTGCTTCCACCTTGGCACTTTTTTTGCCAAGTTTCTTTACATCTCCAGATGTCCCGTTAGTAGAGATCTGAGTGCCCAGCTTATTCTCTCTTCTCTCGCTACCATTTTGAGTTTTCTTGGCCGCTACTTCTGTTACTTTATGAACATTCCTTTTGTAGCACAAAATTGATGTACTTTTCTTCTCTGAATTTTCTGTACGAGGAAGGGGGTCTTTCTGACTGCTCATGCCAGCTATTTTGCAAGTCTCATCTCGCTTTGCAGCATTAGTCAGATCAATCTTATCACTGGTGCTTTTGAGCAATGAGCCAAATCCTCGAACAGGACTAGACGGTTTCTGGGATGAGGTTGATACTTCAGTATTAGATTGACTTTGTACTGTAGCAAAGGCAGCAAATCCCAAGCACGTTGGAGACTGATCAACTGCATTGTTTAGACTTGTAGTTATGTGATAGGGAAGAAATGAATGGTTCACTTGCAGTTTCCGGTTGGCAACCATTTGTGCTATTGGTCCTAAATCTTTTGCAAATGACATCAAGCTCTCTCTGTAACTAGCATTCCTGTTCTGCAAATGACAAAATCAAATATTTTTGTAATGCACTTATATTTTTTTCTTGTATGCTGTAGCGTAGTACAAAATACATGACAGAAAAAATACTTTCCTAATAAACTGCACGTCAAAGGGGACGAATTTCTGTGATTTGGGCTGGAGAGAATAACTTACAAGAATTAGTGACTGGGGATTCTTGTTACACATAAATGAGCTAGTCTCATGGTAAGGCGAAGGCCTGAAAGATTCATATGTAGAACGATGACCAGCATCAAGAGAAGACAACCTTTGACCATGTCTATTACCTGTTTAAATACAGTGAATAACAAGGAATCAGAATTATACTACCTACTTTTCCAATCTGAATACTTCTCAAGAGTATAACTTTTGCGGCTAACTGATAATCAAAGAGACACATGTATAAATGTCAGACAGCACAAGTGTCTTACCTAACAAGAATGCACTGTCAATAGGAGCAGTGGCATTGGTGGTTAATGAGGGTGTTTCTTTGCTGCTTCTCCTAAATGTTGATGGAACACTCGGACCAAGTCCGATGTTTTTGGAAGAAACATTACGGGAACCATCTGGTATAACATCTCGAGAGTGTCTTGTATCCGTGGCCTCATTCTGCAATCTCCTCATCGATCTTCGTCTAGTCACCGGAAATTCAACTTCTAAGTTTCCGGGATTAGTTTTTAGGACATTAAATACTTTCTTAGCTAGTTCATATATAGCACGAGCCTGTAAATCATTAGAATTTGTTAGAAATTGTTGGTCCTCGTGATACTTCTAGAAATCAAATTGTTGAGACTTAGGCAATTGCTTTAAGGATTGTATCAATATACCTGTCTGAAATAGACAGTACCGGAGGCGTTGAAATGCATCGCATTTTTTGGAATCAGAAATGCATCATGCTGCAGAATCATGAGTTTCAAAAGATGATTAAGCTACAAGCACAATAGAGTTCTGACTTTAGAACTGAGAGCTGCACATCTTCAAGTACTCCAGATTATTCAGACCAAAGGTCTTATTTCTTAATCCATGATCATCAAAATAACACATATAGTTGATCAGAGTACATCGGGAAATAGCAAGAGAAAGGAAGAGAAAAAGAACAAGAAAAGGTGTAAAAGATTATCCTAATACTCAGATAAGAAAGTAAACATAAATGCCAATCAAGTGTAAAAGAACAAAAGATGATTAAAAAAGTGATGTAACGAGAGAAATGTCAATTTAGGGGAAAAGCAGACCTCAAACTGTTGAAGATTTTGATACATTCCTTCATGAAGCTTAGCCCTCATTGTACCAAAATCCATAGGCTCTTTAATGATTTCATAATAGTCTTCGACCTTATAAGAAACAGGAGACATATCAAATTTTAGTCGTATGAAGAAATGACCTTCAACAAGTGAAGTCAATCATAAGACCAAACCTCAAAGGGATCAACTGGTTCTGCAAATATTTCGTGGGTGTCCCTCCTAACATCAAAATTGAAAAACACACCAACGGAGTAGTAAGATGTGAAATATTCGTTTACTGTATTCCTTATTGTAAACTTAATATTGAGAGGAGAATACTGAAGAAAATCATATTTGAGGAGGCATACTGACCTTTGCAGCACGTCGAGAATAAGTTCTAGTAAACGTTTTTCTGGCAACTTGGTCGGTTTACCTGATAGAATTGGTAGAATCCCAAGTATGAATTAAAACTTGAAGTTGATGCTTTTAAATAAAAACCAACAAGCAAGATCACATCGGACTATATTCAAACTTTTCAATACAGTGGTTATTGACAAACAAAACCATCCATAAATGCAATTTTAACGTGAAACGTTGTTGCTCCTCCAAATTGAGATGTTAAATGCATAACATATCTGCTCTTTGGAAAATAGACTTACTTTTGCACTTCGATGAATTTTCGTGGGGTGCGCTGTCCTTGTCCTGCAAAACATTTAGCAAAAGGAAGTCAAGTTTAATTACCCAAAGAAACAGCAACATAATAGTGACTAGTACAAAATCTAACCTTCGCAACACCCCCAAGTTTAGTTGAAACACAATTACAATTATCTCCAACTTCATTGAACTTTCTCTTGATACTTGCCCTTGTGCTGGAAGTTGGTCCCTCAGCATGATCCTTATTGCTCTCTCCCTTTTTCCACCTTTGCATTTTCCTAAATGCATTCATCATTATTAATACTGTATACCATATCATTTGACAAAATGATACTTGTTAGTTATCAAAACTTACCTGGACATGACTCAGATGTTCTGTTGCTTTGAAGAAAAAGACCTGACTATTCGATATATATATCTTGCAAAAGAAATACTATTAGCACTACATGCAAATCAGGAAATTTTTAGAGATAAAATGGATATTACTCTAAATCAGGATAAAAAGGATTCAGAATGATGGACCACAGGTGTCACAAGTTATAATAACCAGCAGCATTTATTACTAATATTAGGATCTCTGAAAGGAGAAAGGCTTTAAGGAGGTGAAACAGAAACACAGCCAGTCCAGCATGAAAATCAGGTGAAATATAAAAGTAAATCTGAAATATGTCAATTTCTTCATAATGCATTACCATAGTTGGAGAGATCATTTACATTTATTTTTCTTAATGATGCATTACTATAGTTGAATAAATTTATTATATTTGTGGGATTGGACTCCTAAGTAGGACCAAATCAGCAATAACTCAGCAATTCTATACAAATGCTGCTAATTGCTTTCCAAATTGCAGAAATGGTGAGGTGATGAGCCGAAATAAATAAGCAAGGAGCGTTTCCTTAATTAATTGCAAATCTTTTGTAAGTCTATAAAAGTGGCCTCCTAATTAACTAGTCATTCTTGTTCCAATCTTTGTCAATGTATGTCAGTTATGCAGCTTTACGTTGGGGTTCTTTTTATTAGTTACATCGTGGGATAAGGCATAAGATCACACCTGACCTATTAACTGGTCCTATGACCCCCGAAACTTATGTTTTCCGAATATTTTTATCTTCAATTGGTAAAATAAACAAGTTAGAACTTGGCATGTGTTATAACACTCCTATACAAGACCAAAAAAGAGGGGTCTTTTGTTCATTATTTTATTTTATGCTCTCAGACCCAAATCGATCCGACCCTCTTCCATGAATCAATCCCTTCGTTTCACAATTATTCGACCAAAATCTCCTCTTTTACTTTTTTCTTTTTTCTTTTTGTGAATCAACATTATCTACTTATATCAATTTTTTTTTTTTTTTAAATTTGTGGTTGTAATTTCTTGATAACTTGAAGAGTTCCGAGGATTATTGGGTGTTATATAGCTAACCCTAAAATTATACATAAATTTTGGGAATACATTAAAAACCCAATGTAGCACTTAAAAAGGAATAGAAAGTTGAACTTTACAAATTTGGCCTACAACTGACACTGGATCAAGACTTGTTACCGGTGGAAATTGAAATTGACTCGACGGAGGTTCTTCAGCTCCTTGAAAAGAATATCCTCATTTACAACTCTATTTTATATGACTGCAAGTTGTTAATGCAAATGATGGGGAACCCAGTGGTTCGACACAATTTTAGAGAAGGGAACAAAGTTGCACATCTTTTGGTTAAGGAAGGATCAAGGCAGCTGATTCTTGTCACGCCCCAAACTGAGGAGTCGTGACGAGTGCCCGACCTCGATGTCAAATATAGTAACCCAACGAGGTTGGGGTCGAATCTCACAGACACACGTGAAAGCTTTTTAATAAAACAAGATTATACTAATCTTGCGGCCGACGTATTCCGCGGTTTTATAGTTGTTTTGGGTGTGATAATTTAAAGTGAGTAAAACTTTAAGGTTGTAACTTGTAAATATATGGGTAAAAAGAATCAAGCGCGTGTGTCCTTGTCGTATAAAGTACGATCGGTGATTTATCTCGATATACTTCTACATAATCGTATGTATGACGCACTTAACCTCTATGCGAATCCGAACTATTTCCCAATAAGAAAATATTATTTCTTTCTATGCTTTTTCCAAAGATA